>NC_090916.1:2023661-2323661 GCF_040956055.1 Brachionichthys hirsutus | reverse complement strand
TTGTTCAGGCGGAGTCCTGCTGTGGCCCATGAATGAAGCCGAACCCTTAGAATAAAAAAACATTTGTGCAATTACATTTTATTTCAGAGAGCGGGGGTGGATGTAATTTTATCGTTTCTAACGAGACCTCTTGAATCTTTCGTGGAAAAATATAAATGAGAGCTGTAAATTTCGAGAACTTTGATGACTAACATATGTTTGGAAGTATTTTTTATTTTTTAATGTGAAACAGAAAAAAGTGATAAAACGAGATCGGCGCACAGTGCATCGATATCCAACGGGACTTGTTGATGCTGTGCGTCTGGCTGGTGCCATCCCCTCACTCTGCCATCGGCATTGCGCACGGCGCACGGCGCACTATAGTGACCTGTATGCTGTAGGAAGTCACGATAAATGTAAAGAGTTATAATACTCACTGCTTTCTGGCGGTCCGTACACCATGTTGAATTTGTAAATCTCTTTGGCGTAGTACTCTGTCTCTGTGTTGTCCTGACCGCAGCTCTGCTGCCGATCCCTCCGCAGCTGCTCCAGCAGCTCCTTGGTGCTGTTGTACAGCGCCTGGATCTGATAAGGGACTTTGCCCGGTCCGGCTGAGTGCGGGGCGCTCGTCAGTCGGAGTTTGCTCAGAATCTGCCCTCGTATCGCCTCGACCCGCTTCCTCTTCACGTGGTCGATATCCACGGTGGCACAAGTGGAAAGAGAGGAGCTCAAAGTGGCGCAGTTGAGGAGGAGGACCAGCAATAAAACCTTGCCCAGATGCATCTTCCGCTCCGCAATTGATTCGGTTTGTGCAGAATTACGCGCGAAGGACTGTCAAGGTCAAACTGATGAGCGCTGTCGCTGAGTCACTGATGGAGAAAAAAAAAAAACCAGCATCACTTAATTCTTTTTTTTTTATGGCAGTCCGTTTCCATCCAAGCTTGTACAATCAGACATCACTCAATTCAGAGTCCCGGACAGCAAAAACAAAAAGCTCTGCCGCATGGAGGAAATCGATCTGTCGCAAATCTGTCTGCGGGAACAGACGGACTTTTCTTTTGCATTCTTCTGCTCGGCGTGTCCCTCCTCTTTTTTTATTCCCTCTGAGGAGGCGGACCGCGGGCTGTCCGGTTAACGAGGGCTATGCGACCGGCTTTCAGCGCTCGGCTTGGCCTCGCATGGTTTTTTTATACCGCTTTGTTTCTGACGTTTGATGGAGGAGGAGGGACCGCAAGGAGCCGGGAGTTGGTGCGTTGGTGCGTGGATGCACCGCGCAGCGCGCACCGGCGGTGACACGCAAATCCATGAATGTTCATGAAGCCGCGGCATAAAGATGGACTTGATGAAGATAAAGTATTGTGTGTTTTTGCTATGGTCTGCCAGGAAACCCGTCAAGGACCCCTGGGGAGACTCCAGGTCGACAGAGCGGTGCGCCAATCTCCCGGGGAGCGCGCCCTCTAATGGCAGGATGCGGTACTCTTCACACACAGACAGAAAGTTATTCACCCGCACACCCACACCTGTTGACAATTTAGTGTAATCAATTTCCCCCAAACTGCATGTTTTTGGAAGTCGGAAAACGCACAGAGGACCCTACGCATGCGGACAAGAGGCACATGCGCCACACGCTGCGCCACCGTGCTTTCGCTGATGTGGTATACCTGCAGAGGTTAGATAACTTCCTTTTATTCATCGATTAAATTCACAAACTGGCGCTAAATATACGCACTTTCTTCTAAATCACTTTGTGATCTTAAGCCGTTGAATCAGAATTGATTTGCTGCCCAGGAGACTGTTTGAAGGACCGTTTTCAGCAGCCAGTATATCAGTTTGTGATCTAACATGTTGAGTACAGCATAGGGGGGGGGGGGGGGGGGCGAATAAAAATAATAGCGTCTGAACACTACGTAAGAACAGACATTAAGAGGCTTTTAGATGATGATGTCTGGTCATTAATGGTTGGGTCCTTTGTCTGCTGGTCTTTGGATGGAGCCTTCTCACAATGCATGTCGTCGGGGGCCGCTCTCAGATTACAGCAATCCTTTCAGACTACACATTCTGACGACATGATCCCCGTTACTGTTCAAGAGAAGCTTCTTTAAGTGCTTTAGGATTTCTCATGCCCTCTGCAAACCACCATCCACAGAATTCATTTTTTCTCCACTGATGTTTGAAGTTCTATTTTCAGGCCCTTAAGTTATTCCATCCTTTTTCTTTTCCATCACAAAGTCTGTTTTATCTCTATTCGTAGAGCATATCCAAATTCTTAGACCTATTTTAGGTCAAAGCTCACTCAACCACTGGAGGCCCCCATTCTCAAACACGGGCTCCGGCCTGTTTGTTTGGTGCTACAGTTTGCATAGCAAGAATTATTCTGTAGAATCTCCAAATTTGGTAAACTCTTGGTGTTGAATCACGGAACGTATACTCTTTGTGTACAAAACACATGATTTATTTTTGCTTGAATGCTGGAGTTGGAGAATCTGCGAGGTACGTTTACAACTTTTGTCTCCTAACAATATTGTTTCTTCAGGGTCCGTGTGCTTAGAATGTGAATGAAAACCCATCTGTTACAGACCCGTTACTTATTCTGAAGTCAGAAAAACATGGTGATTCATTTCAAAACCAATATAGATGTAGTTCTTTAAGTATTTTAAGAAGGTCAACTTCCTTTCCATGGTCGCATGGAATCTGTCTCCGTTGCTGTTTGTTCAGGTGATCAATAGAAGCTGTTGTTTACCTGTTGCCGGTGCTGATTTGTTTTTGTTTTTTTACATCCTCATTTAATTGTTGGTTTAAAGGTGATGATCAAATGACCCAAACTCAAACTGGGTCCTATACTGTTTTTTTTGTGTGTGTGTGATTCAGAAATGACTAAGGAGTGACATTTCCTCACTGTTACTGTGACTCTCTTTCATGAGGGGGTCCCTCAGTCAAACCCAGACAGGCCTACATGCTTGGCTATGAAGCATTCTAACTGATCATTTTTGGAAAGGGTAAAGGAAAACAGTGCAGAGAACAAAGTCATTGTGATGTGCAGCAGTTATTATTTTTGTGTGTGTGTGAGCTGTGTTTTTTATTCTCTAGGATGATCCTCCTTTGTTACATCACTTATTATTTTGTGTCGCACACACCTGAATGAATGTTCATCCTTTGGCAGTCCTTGTGATGTTGGCAGTTCTCCATTTAAGCCAGCAGGTGATGCTGCTTAACAAACAATGTCTTGAATGTGTATCCTGTGCTGTGAGGTCCGAGGAGAGACGCCTCAAAAAAATCCCACTCCGTTCAAAATACATCGGCTCAGGCGTAAATTCTACTTTTGCGAGGTAATAATGTTCATGTTTACAAATGCTTTGTGGCCACAGAAGGTGGATAGATAATCCATGAGAATTAAAAAATTCTACCAAAATAAGAAAAAATGTCTCTTAAGACGTTCCAAAGGGGGAAAAAATGGTTTTATCTCGTTCAGTTGGAATAAAAAGAATGAGCTGCTATTATTATTATTATTATTACTGGTATGGATGTTATATTATACAGCATTTTATTATTCCTTCATCCACAGGCAAAATATTTGTCCAGTCAAATTTCTGTGGGGAGATTCTGTAACTCATTGTTGGTCTTCAGTCAGAGGCCATATGCAGTCTCTCTCTCTCTCTCTCTCTCTCTCTCTCACACACACACACACACACACTATCTGGGGATTCCTAGACACGATCCCAGATACCATCATCAAAGTTTACTTTTACTCCCAGTGTCCTCCGGCGGTTACCTCATCGCTGGGTCGGGTTTTAGTGACTCATTCTCCGGCAATCTCTCCGTCTCGCAACAACACACAGAAAAGGAATGCAGCTGCAGTCCAGAGGATGAAAACAAAAACACATGCTCGTAGTCGCTCAGAGCTGCGCGGCCTGCATCTAGCAGCATGATGGTTCGGCAGCTGTTGACGAAGCACACACCGGGTTTCACCATGACGTGCGGTACTCGGTGAGACTGCTGAAGACCGGCTGGCCAGACGGAGCCAGTCAACCCCCAAATATTAAGCAGCGTCCTGCCGGAGCTCCTTACTACAGCACAATAAAATCTGCTTCGTCTGGGGGTAACAAGCCTGTGAGTCATACTTGGGAATCGGCCGGATAGGCATTCCAACCGGAGACCCCTGAAAGCCACACACCAGCGGAGACAATGATGTGTATGTCAAAACCATGCAAAATGACTCATTTAATTCGTTCACCATCTGTGTGAGTCATCGCTCGTCTTAATACATGTACATAGGAAAGGAATACTGTGCCGGCTAGACGGTGACTTAAGGTGAGATCACGTGGGTCCCCCCCCCCCCCCCCCCCCAAAATAAGCTTGTTTGTCATGTGTTGCTTTAGTCTCTGGTTAATAAATACAGCGCTGAGGTTGATTGCATGGCACGTTTTCTGCCGAGCTGACGATAATGTGAGGGAGTGGACAAGTTTGCAGCTTGGGCAGAGCTTGGTGGACTCTGCTGGTCTCAGCTAAGTTTCTCTTGTCTTCTCTGAGCATTGAATCTGAAGAATTGTCATTCTTCTTCTGCTGTATGATTGAAACCCACCTTCTGGCTACACATGCCACACTAGCGCCTATTGACCTCTGGTTTAACAAGAACACAACAACAGAAGACTAAAGCATGAGAGTAACTTTTATTTAAACACATTATGTATTCTTCCCTGCTCAAATAAAAAAAATAGGATGATAATCAGCTAGAATAGCATTCCTAGGCCAAGATTGTAAGTCCTACTTGATTATTCAGCCTGCCTGCACCATTCACACTATTGTTTTGCTTAATTTTGGATTATTTAGAGGTAAACAATTGTAGATTCTTTTTTTTTACTTTAAGAATATAAAATCAGGACTGGATTTATCCAATCATCTAAATCTGCACGTAATGGGTTCTTGCCTTAGCCATAATAAAATAAATAAATAAACTTTAGCCCCACATTTTCTGAAGTAATTATTTTTTTCTTCTTCTAGTATTTTAGGAAAATCCACAGGGAAGTTTTGTTTAATCCTGCAATTAAACGCTTGAAAACACCTTCTGGCAAACAGATAAGGGTGAACACGTCACGTCCTTGTACCGCCACTCATTCCAACCCACTCAGGAGTGCTGTTGATGTGGTTACTAGCCTTCGGCTGCTACATGTTAGCCACTTCACTTTATTTCTTTAAAATCTTGGTCTTCATATGTCATTTTGTTTTTCTCTTCACTTGCTAGTTGAGGCCATCTCCTGGTCTTCAGGAGGAAGAAAATGTTTCTCGTTCAGAGTTAGTTGCTTCTTTTCCCTTTTCTTTTCCATCTCATCGGTGGATTTTATTTATTATCCATAGAATCTGCTCTGGTGTGCCGGCATATTGTGGCGCTCTGATGTCACGGAGGTGAAGACTGTTCACTTTGCATCTGGGTCTGAAGGGTTGCTGATCTGCTGAATAAAGCCCTTTTCAGAAGGCAGGGGACAACGTGTCATTGAGTGTCTGCATAAATGGGAAACTGCAACGTCCACGATGTCCACACTCCAGACAAATGTTGTCCAAGCTAAGGCTAAACTCATTTAGCATTATTTTTTATTTATTAGCACTCAGTGGTGTTTTGTCGGCAGACTGTGTGCAAATAAAGAACAGGAAAAGGCTGTCAGCGATTCTCGTTGTGACTCGTCCATCTAATCGCTTCGTAAAACTACGAGGGATTGTTTTTCAGCAACTGATTCTTTTCACTTTCAGTGTTTCCTGCTGTTTAGGCTACAAAATGCAGCTTTAACTGTTTTAAAAGCTCACCTGCATTTGGGAAGAACAGAGAATAAGGAATCTTCCAGTCCTTCGCTCACTCATCCTCATGAAATTCAGTTGAAAACCACATCTGGTCTTTTGCACTTCTCCTCCCCACAGGCCTCTGTATTCCAGTAAACCTTCGAGTTGGATAATGAAGATACTGGCACGTGTGGCAGAGAGAGAGAGAAAGTGACAGAACAACAGCGACAACATAAAGAGGTTTTGTCCTGAAATTATCCAATTAAAACAGACGTAGCGATTTGGAAGGCCAGAGGTTAACTTCCATTTCCTGGTTTAGGACACGAGCAACGATGGCGTACAACTATTCCCTCTGAGACATCAGCGTAGTGTACGGTAGGTTTGTGGCCACACATTAGTAACGTGCACCAACACAATGGAAACACACACAAACACACACACGCCCACAGTACTGGCCCGGTTAGTGCTGGTCTCCTCATGCGGAGTCTAGACAGGAAGCTCCTCCATGCCAGATGAAGGATTTTCTCCCTCACACACATCACACACACACAAACCGTTACACAATTTCTCTCAGTATGTCCGAATGTATCGTGTGCTTGGGTGTATGTCAGACGGTGCGAGAGAGAGAGAGAGAGAGAGAGAGGCGGTAAATAGTTGGTGACGGGGCCTGTGCACACACAGATTTTTCCCAAAATTACAACTCGCTGAATTGATGCGTTTGAGGCGCAGTGTGAAAAGTTCAACTCGTCCTTCTCGGGTACGGCGGCGCGCTGCATCCTGTAGTGCTCGGCGAAATTAAATCGAGCCCCTACTGTTCTCATCTGCTCACCTGTAGCCCCTGCCAGGCCCGGCCGTGACCTTTTGAACCCACACAGATGGATCTGCATAATAAGACATGGGCCCACATGGCTAAGTGCCATCTTTAGACATGTTTGATAGGTGGCTACAGCGCTGGGAAAGTCCGCGTTCTTCCTGTATTGGAATGCTAATACGTTGACCTTTCTGAACAGGTGAAGGCGCGTGTCATTCTGTGTGATTCTGTATTTCTCTGTGCGGGTTTGACTGAGCCTTTAACTGTAATGTCAGTGTGTGCTTTAGTGTCTTAAACCTTTGTCTCTGTGCGTCGTTGGCTTGAGGCCAGTGACCTCTGTGCCCCGAGTGCAGCAGGCCGGACTGCACTATTCCGTCTCGATGCATGAATATGCATCGCCTCCTGGCTTGTTAGACAAGGCAACATAGATGTGGACTATTAAGAGCGGAACCTTTTTTTATAAAGATGTAATCAAACACCTAGCCTCCGAAAGAAAGTTACATTTCCATTGGAATTACAAAAAAAGGGATAAAGCAATATTTCTTGGGAAAATTCTTCTATTTGAATTCGATTTTCTGTTTTCCTTTCAAACCTTTTGATGACCCTGAGCTTAGCCCGAGTGTGTGTGTTGACATAACTTTTATTTTTTTCATCAGCAGTTATTTGACTTTGACTTCAATTCACACAGATGTGAAAAATCTCTCTGTAATTTCAACAGTCTCTAAATAAGAAAAAAAAAAAAAAATTAAATAGTGTTTTTCCTCCGAACCTGAACCTCTTCAACTCAGAAGATCCTTTGGTGAAAAATCTGTCTGCATTCCGGTGAGTCAAAGTTATCACAAGGGAATGTAAATGTCGGGTCCATTATCTCAGGTTTAAGGTGGTCTTCTCAGAGGGTGGTCGTCTCCACCCAAGTCCTTCTGTTGGACACCGCCTGAATATATGAGCATATTTACACCTTGTCTTAGCGGATATATGACATGCAGTACGCGCACTAGCCACTACTGCATTAATGGCATATTTCATCCTCTTCTTGGGTCAGTCTGAGAAATGCCTCTTCATTTCCCACATGAGCGGTTTCCTTATCATCCAGGCTCCCTCTCGCCTGACCCAGGCGCTGAGTTAAAGTCGATAAAACACCCAAATATTCTGTTAAACACGGGCGGCCACTGCCATGTGGCCGCACCCTGCAATGCCTCCTGGGTAATTATGGTAATAACTCAGCCGTCAGAGGCGAGGCCAGAGGCCCTAGGATGGCGAGGTTGGACCGGAGAGTCTGAGGCGGGAGTGGTGGCGGAGGAAATGGGGGCGATGGGGTGGGGGGGGGGTCAAGGTGAAGCCGGCGGGGCTCTCGTGCACATTGCTATCCCATAAACACTTGCTGTCACATCAGAGGCCGGTGGATGTATGTGGACATTCCCTCTGATCTGGCCTCCTCAACGATCAAGATGCTGATGAGGGATGATGACAAGTGTTTGATCGGGGCGGTTATTTGTGCGGCCTTGACAGGCCAGTGCTGGTCGTGTGTCGTCGGTGGGAAGGTCGGAATGTTCCTCTGTTTGGGCTGTCGGAGCTACGGATAACTAAACGTGAGACGTTTTGCTGCCAGAGTAAATACTGATGTGGGTTTCAAAGGAAGATTGGGCAGTCCACCATGTTGTTGTTTCTCTGTTCATTGAGATGGTCAGAAGTAAAAACATAAAAAAAACCAGAGGACAAAATGTTCCAGTGGAATCAGATCCATTACGGGTAGAGCGGCCCCAGAGGCGGAGGTGTACACCATCACTTTCAGGAATTAAAATCGACTTCTTTGTGCTCGCTGTATTGTCTGACTGCTTGCATGCTCTGACAGCCGTCTCCTGTATGATGAATATCTGAGAAAGAAACAGGATGGGCTGTTTTCACCTTCAGCTTCGAACGATGATTCAAATGTAATGCGAACACAATCATCTATAATTCATATGCAGCTTGTACGGTAGTTTCTATACCAACGCTGAGGGTTTCATGGCTAAATATCATTTTATACACATCTTATTCCTTTGTAACAAAAATCTTTGGCTGTTATTTCATCTCAAATTATCTTATTTTGAAAGGTATGGGAGGCCTGAAATCGAAACGTTGCTCTTACGAAGTAAAAGCACTCATTGACTCTGTTTGTGGTGCTGATGTTGCTGCAGCATGTGTGGCCCAAACCTTTCTAACATGACCTATATTTAGGTTCAAAGTTCTGCTAGATGAACAGTGACAGAAACAATATATTCTGGGCGGGGCAGGGGGGGGGGGGTGCACAGGAAAATGTTACTGCCATTCTGGCTACTTCAGCACTTCTTCCTTTCCTTCAACCTTAAATTTCCCCTTCTTGTGGTACTCCTTCACCCCCCCCCCCCCAAGCCAGGGCTTTGTCTAGGTCATAGCAGTCCTTCTGCGTAGAAATATCCTCTCTACAGAATAAATTTGATAGGAAGTGGAGTAAAGTGACAAGTGCAATAATTTCCAGTGACACACATCTTCATTCAGACCCGAGTTTAATGTAAAAGTGACCAGTGCCAGGGCTATTATCACAGGCATCCAGATGTCGGGGGAAATGAGAGAGCTGCGTTCAGGGAAAGTGTGAGTGAAAGTCTAACGCCACACTGCAATGGATAACTAGAGAGCGCCAGGGAGCTCTCCAGTTAAGTTATTCTGAAGCCGAGGCATATTAGCGCTGATAGATATGATCTCAGTCTTAATTTGTGCCACAGATAATCATTGCCGGCTTTTTTGCGTCATGAGCCAAGCCTTATCGCTTATAATTCCCTGCTTCCTGGCTTTATCGAACCCTTGTTCTTGGTCGCATGCCTCCACGCTAAACTGATTTCGCCCTCTGCCGCCCTGCGCTTCATTGGGACTCCTGACCTGCAAACAACTATAAATATTTATTTGCGTCGGCTTGTCTAAAAATAACTGTATTACAATGAAGTGTCCTGGACGAAGGCCAGGAGAGTCGTGCAGTAGTCAGCATTCAGGGTCCGGCCTCCGTGTCCGGAGAGAGTTAGGGCGGTGTCAAGAGGCAGACATATTGATAGCGTTGTGGTCAACAGAAAAAAAGGAGTCACTTAGCCGGAAATCCTTTGGGTCCGGGGATGTATTTCTGGAACACGCCGATGGAAACATGGAGCAGTTTGGAGCGAGGCGCAGTGGGTCTCCACTGACATCCATAAACATTGCCTCCGTTCTTTTTAAGGTGGTGAGAGCCTTCTATTCTAGATGAAAGTATTGATTCTAAAGTTACAAATATTATGAAATGCGTGAATGTCCATTCAATTAAATTGTATTTATTTAGCACAAGATCATAACAGAAAGTTATCTGAAGGCACTTTACGGGTTTAGCAGGGAAAGACAGAACCCAACTTGACCCACAGGAGCAAGCACAGCACTTTGGAGATGGAGGCAAGGAAAAACTTCCTTTTATTAGGCAGAAACCTTGGACAGAACCTAAGGCTCATGGTGGGTGGCCATCTGTCTTGACCGGCTGGGTTGAGAAGGAGAAAGACGGAGAGACAATGACAGAGAGGGAGAGACAAGGTCAGGTGGGAGGAGAGTCAAAAGCAAAGGGATGGACAGAGAGTGATAGAGAGACAAAAACAATGTCCATGCGTTGACAAAATGAACTGGACACCCCCCACTGCATATTGATGTTATAGCAGGTTAAATATAGTGGCTGAGTAGAAGATTTATACACGGTAGTCATCATGTGATGGTAGAGGACAAATATAAATGGTGTTCGTATAAGAATTTCTGAAAAGGCACAATCACCACTATGTTTAATTTGTGTAAAGGGTCGTGAACAGATCCAAACAGAAAGACCGCATTTCAGAGTGACCTAAAGCATCCCGTTGAATAGACACAAAATAAGAAGAGATATAGTCCTCTTGAAAAAAAAAAAAGTATCATGTTGCATCGCTGAGCGCTAATACAGGATGCAAGAGGTGAACGATCCAGTGTGCTCGTCTCTGAGGCAAACTGATCCTGACTCAGATCTGTGGCGGATTATTCTACAGTCTTCGTTTTGTCTCCGTTCTTCGTATCAATGCAATGACCGTCAATATCAGACTGTCTGCCGGTCTGCTTCCGTATGAGACACAAGTCTCACTCGCGCCGCAACTTGTGCCTCTCCTCCCTAATCCCTCCTTCACCCCAGAATGCAATAAATGTCCGGCCATCATTTATTTTAATTCACTCCCCTCTTGCACAGATGAAATGGATTTGTAACCTTGTAGGACAAGGACGTGCATGCCGTCTGCCGTCAGTTGCTGAGTTATTCTCTATTCTTCTAGCATAGCGAAAGAGAGAGAGAGAAGAGGCCCAATGATGAAGAGAAATGGTCTGGCATGCAAATTTCTGGCTGCCACGTCCAATCAGGAGGCTCGGTGGAGATTGTCACCATACAAACTCTGGACAGGTTTAACGAGGCTGAGAGAGAAACTTTAAAAAGACAGCAACAATGGTGGAGGGAAGGAGTCTGGGGAAGAAAACGTGATTTATTTGCCAAATCAAAGGCAAATAAATGAGTGGATTAGGGCAGGTATAATGAGAGAGAGTGTTTAGGGGCGAGCTAATTGGACATGACCAAGAAGGGGAATGCAAAGAGCAGGCAGAGATGGGATTGGGTGGTGTGTGTCATCCAGCTGCCAGTAGTTCAACTCGGCGTGGACGTAAAACGGTGAAGTTGTGCATCCGCAGTGAATGATTGGTTGTTCTGTGGGTCTTAATTTACCGGTAAAGCAATGAGTATAATAAATAAACAATGAGAACTTTCCACAAGTGGATTTTCCATTCTACATTCTGGACAGAAGTTAATGAGCACAGATATTCAGACATCCACTTTGTGAACACAAGTAACAATGACGTATCTGATTTCTGCTTGTTCTGATTTTGATTGGCGATAAGAGAAGAAAGATGTCACACATTTATGCAAAGAACCGTCCCCGTCTCCGTAAGAGAAAGCAGCATCCAGTGATGCGACTCCCACTAGAGGGTAGTATTAAACTACAGGCAGCGTTTCTCTTTGCCGTCTGCATCCATCGGCCGCTCTCTGTCTGCATGGCTCAGCCAAGTTTCACTCTTCTCCTCCGTGAGTTCCTTATTGCTTCAGCTCAAAGGTGTTGTCATGCCGAATTGCTGAGTCTAAATGATTCTAAGAAACGGGAGAACCTCAATATATCACCTCACCTTATTTCCCTTTCCATGACGATAATTATAAACTGTTCATAAAGTCTTTTTTGTGTGTGTGCGTCATTAATTCTCTAACATGAACTTGCAGCATTAAACGCTGTGGCGCTCTATTGCAGCAGATTTGTGGCTTGAAATGATGCAGCTAAATTGTGGTGACACTTCAAACATTTTTAGAGGTATAAAATAATATTCCAGTCACCACCTGCTGCTGCGGTTTGAACATTTGAGCATTTCTCGATGCAATCTGATCAGTGGACAAAGTGGAGATTGCCATCCCGTGCAAAATAATACACTCTCTGATTTGATTACTTCTGTCTTCTAAAACCTAAGTTATTCAAGAGGCTTCTGAATGCCATTCAACATTTGATATCCATATATAAAGCTTATTTAATTATCCTTTCGGTGCTTATCATTCTAAGGCCAGCGCTTTCTTTTCTTTTCTTTTCGCTGAATGCAGATCTGTCGGTGATGACATCTCCTTTGTGTCCACTGAAGTCCTTGGAAATGCTCTCTGTCGCTCTCTCTCTCTGCCTCTGTCTCTCGCGCGCTCTCATTTCATGAGTGCAGCGGAATACACGTTTGAAATGGGTTAGGACACAAATGGGATTAATGCTTGCAGGACATCTTCCGAAGCGTTTCCACCTGTAATGTTGTTTGTAGATTCACCAAATGAGACATCCCTGCAGGAGCGACCGTCTTCCCGCGCGGATCTAACGAGAGGAGGCCTGCAGTGTGACCCTCCCGATGCTGCGCGTACGTTCTGACTCCAATTTGGGCAGGATGTACCATATCGGGGGGGGAAAGAACATGGAATATGTGATTACACAGTTGCCAAATGTAAGGGAATCTCGTTTGTTTTGTCGGCTGTTTCTTTCGCTCAGGGCTGGCGAGTCCAAGTAAATAGGATGCAGATGTGAATGAGGGAGAGCGGTCAATCTGAGAGTGTATTCTGACTTTGAAAACCTCAAACTCGTGTTAACTGTAAAAGGGATGAACAGCTTTGTAAAACACAAAAAACGGCATTCGTAACTTTTATACAAGACGTTATTCAGCACATGCATTTATCGAAAGAGTCAGGGATTCTTTTCCGTGCTGTTCAAAAATACACCACGCTCCAAATACCACTTTAAATTCTAAAAACTGCTCTTGGAGAGTGTGGACTGTGGCCACGATGCAGGATCATGATGTAAAACTTCCACTGAAGGGAAAGACGCTCCTAACGAAGACGAATGACTGATATCGAGTGCCGGCATGACAAACGAGGGCTGGAGTGTTGCAAGAGTTTTATGACGGCCCCTCGGGCCCTTATCTCACATAACCCCTGACCCCTTGACCCTTTAAACCACAAGGGTGATTACAAGTGGGCTGAGCACTGGAATAACTACTAGTGCTACTGAATAGAGTACACAACACACTGTGGTGGAGCCAGCATAGAATTAAGATAGACGTGTAGTACTGTAAAAATATATATACATATATATTTATTTACAGTATTTGTTTCATTGGTCATTCATCGGCCAGAAAAAA
Source organism: Brachionichthys hirsutus (assembly GCF_040956055.1). Classification (NCBI taxonomy): domain Eukaryota; kingdom Metazoa; phylum Chordata; class Actinopteri; order Lophiiformes; family Brachionichthyidae; genus Brachionichthys; species Brachionichthys hirsutus. The sequence continues at coordinate 2,310,361 of NC_090916.1, read as the reverse complement.
AAATCTTTATCTGCAGATCAACGCCTGAGAACTTCCAGCAGGACAGTGGGTGGGCCGGAGCTGTTCAGTACTGCAGCACCTGCTGCTGCCGACACCCCGACCGGTCAGCGGAGTGATGGGCAGAGGTCTCACTCACCGCGCCTGTCATGTAAGCGACGACGATATCCGTTCCCCGTGGGACGGATAACTGTGTGACACGGCGTTCTTCACCGCATGCTGTGACGGCGGCGGCAGCACTGAACGTTAAAACCCGGGGGCAGGTCGTAGCTTATCGAACGCCGCTGAGGTGAAGGAGCCGTTGGGTCAAGAAGAGTAGAAATATTACGGTTTAATTTTTTTCTTCATTTTCTGGGTACATTTTAAGATCAATTAAATAAATGTAAATAAATTGTATTGACTTTAGCCCGGATTATTATTATTTTGCTAGTTTTGGGTGAGGACGGGTAAGTAGCATACCCGCGCTCTCCTGCAGATGCGAGCTGAGCCGGCTACTGGAGACATTTTCCGCAGTCTCAGATTAGTACAGTGGTCCCGGGGGGGTCTTGCTCATCCCTCCATTTTCTAAATTGACAGCTGGAGAAACTCTATTCCGCTGGACATGATAAACGACACAGGGCGTCGGAGGAGCGTGTCGAAGGAGAGAGATAGGAGTGATAAATGGGGGAGGTTGGGAGGAATCAGGGCAGATGAAAGTTGTTGGGCACTGAGAAATGACTGGCAGCTCATTATGAGAATCTGCACACTGAATATGGACATGCACTAATGGTGAGGGCTTGAATTGTCTGACTGGGTTTGCCTCAGCCGATGAGGGTACCAAACGGCAAAAAGGTTCTGATAGTAGAAGCTGTGTTTGATGAACCTGCGTTCGCTGTTTGTTAATGCCAGATTTCTTTTGTCTATTTATATAAATTACATAATTATTTTTTTTGTCAGAGCTGATAAAGTGTTAATGTTTTGCTATACTGATAAATATTCTGTTTTAGGCAGATATTAATATTCAGTTATTGCTTGTCAATCTGACGGTTTTCAAATTTTGTCAGATACTTTTAGACAACTTGACATCGCCAAAGTTTGTCCATTTTTTTTCCATCTTACTCTCTACAGTGTAAGCCCTTTGCCATTTACATTTATAGCATGTACAAAGTCATCAATCAGGACATTGGAAAGCTCAAGGAAACCCTTGAGCTTCCGACTTGGCATTGTTTTATCGGGTATTTTCCCTCAGTACTCTCCCCAGCTTCTTGCAACCTTACTCAATTTAGTTGTGTTAGCCCCCAATGGCCATAGTGCTGATTTTGAATAAGTGCGCAGGGCAAAAGGGGTCAGCTGCAATTCCAGCCGCAGTTAAACTGGTCTATTCTAATGTGTGATCTGAGGTGACTTTGACTTTTGATTAATGACAGTTCTCCAAAGGACATATCACCAGGAAAACTTTCCACAGAAAAAAAAAAATAAAAAATCACTTCCAGTAAAAGAAGAAAACATCTGTATCTTGCATACAGAGTTCGGCACGGACTGACTGCATTCAATGTGAAATAATACCCAGGTGCCGTTACAGGAGGCAAATACTGAAAGTGTTTGTTATTAAAATATTTGTACTTCGTGGGCCCCCAAAGGGCCACTATGCCTTTCTCACTTATGCATATTTCCATTATACTGACATCAAGCAAACAGAGAAATGCGGCTGCTGCCTCTCTGCTGTTCTCTTTCCTTCTCTCTCAAGTGCTTCTCTCACAGGCTGTGAAAACAGCAGCCCGAGGGAGCGTTCATATCCCATGAGCCCTTGGGGCTGAAGGCCCGAGGACATGCTGTGGGGGATGTATTGACGGGTGCTGTGTTAGAGAAAAAGATCTCAATATGATTACTATAGTCAAATGTAAAGAGGATACGTTGAGGGGAATTGGCCCATTTGGGATTTTAGCAAAAAAGATTTAGCGATAAAGAGAAATATACTATAAATAAATGGATGTGTTTGACTGATGATGAAACTTGAAAGTATCTCAAAACAATAGAGCATTATGAATCCTTCCTGCATCATGCTTTTATGTTATTAATTGGAGGCGATCACACGACCGGCACCATTATCTGAAAACAAGTAGCGATGACGAGACTGTGGTCAGCGTGTGGAGAACAATCTTCAACATAACAACCAGCGTCCTGTGGCTAAAACCGGCACTGTGCAATCAGTCACTTCTCCTTATTTCTCTTTCGGCTTGTCCCCTGAGGGGTCGCCACAGAAAATCAACCTTCTCCACTTAACCCCGTCAACTTTGCATCGCCCTCCTGAACACCAGCCACTCTCATGTCCTCCCTCACTACGGCCATGTATCTTCTCCTAGTCGACTATCGATCTCATCAAACACTACTGATGGATATAAAGTTATGAGCACATGACATTTCAGATATCTTTCCTGTAAAAAAAAAAAAAGATTATGGAAAAGATAAGGAATACTTTGTGGTACTATTCCATGCTAGAAAAGCACTCGCAGAGCGCAGACCTTCGCCGAGTAGCTCATTCCCCCCCCTAATTGGATCTACACCGTCCACATGGTGATCTGGATCATCATTAAAATGTTCTAAATTGTTCTTGCTATCTTAATACACCAACCATGAACAACAGGTGGTGAATCTGTAAATGGGGTTTTTCAATGATGTAACACCCCCGCCGACTTCATTCTGGATCCGATCATGATGACATTCAGTGGTGAGATGGAGACCCACCCCCTTCATGACTGTGTCAAATCCCATAAACGTCGGTCAATAATCAACAGAAATATTGAGGAATAAACGTTGAAGCTCCATTAACTGTAATGTTACTGAAACTGATCCGTAATCCAGGATCTCTTCTGGATCATCATCCGTTCCTGGTAACATTCCCAACACTTCCTGAAAATGTCATCAAGATCCGTCCAGAACGTTTTGAGTTATCTTGCTAACAGACGGACGGACAGACAGACAAACACCGGCGATGACAGAATCCCCGTCTCGGCGGAGGTAATATTATAGGTGTGCGCTGGCGACGCGTTCAGGGTGTGCCCAGCCTCTCAACCATAGCAAGCCGGGAGCGGCTGCAGCAACTCCTGTGAGGAGGGAAAATGGATGGATGGATATTCTACGACTATTATTATCGATATTACTACACTGACGCTTCGTTTCAGGGAAGTGTTATTCAGGAATCAAGAGATTTAAGGTTACCAAAATATTTTAAGAGTGGAATAAGAGCTTTGCTGCTCCCGCTGTTCATTGTGTGACAAAGGTCTCCGTGTCCGTACTCTCCTGCATGATCTTATCTGTCAGCCAATTTAACTGAGAGGCCTTTTGGGGGGGTGACAATGAGGATGTAGGGGAGGAAGGAGAGACACACACACACACCTTTAATTCACACTGACCTTTGCAGCCTACCCACAATGCCTGTTTTCATATTTGATAGTGAAATCGATATCCTTGCTGGCAGAGAACAACCTTCATGAAGAATTAAAGCAACAAAGTGTTGGTATCAGTTAATCGTTTTTTCCAGACCACTAACACCAAAGTACTCTGGTATTACTGATAAATAAATGGAAATAGATTCGTCTACAGGTGCTTTACCCGCCTTGCTTGTCGTGGGTGATGCTGGAGTCTATCCCGCCTGACAACGGGCGAGAGGCGGGGTACATCCCGGATGAGTTGCCAGCGCATTGTTGGGTCACATGAAAGACAAACAAATACTCATGTACACGCTCACACCTGCAGACACTTTGGTGGGATCAATTCACCTAAGCTGCATGTTTTTGGAGGTGGTAGGAAGCCGGAGAACCCGGAGAGAACCCACGCAGACACGGGGAGAACATACAAACTCTGGACAGAACGGATTCGAACCCGGAACCTCCTTGCTGTGAAGGCGACAGCGGCACTGACTAGATGAGTGAGCTACTCACTGCCTATTAAATTACTAAATTAGCATCAGCTGATACCAATTATAGAACTTTGGTATTGAATACTTGGATTTGTTTTGAAAGACTTTCCTAAATAACATGCAGCTTTTCTTTATTTACTCTATTTTGACTTTCTGTGCCAAATTTCCTTGTCGGCCGTAAACAGAAACAAATCGATCTGCATTATGCTCAAGTGACGGATTAGTTCGGCTTCAGTGGACGTCGGTGATTTCAAAACAATCACGTTGCCCACTCGCGGTCCGCTATACAGCAGAAGCCAGCCCAAACCGTGTAACGGTTATTTTTCAGAGTGTGGCCGTTGATCCAAGGTCAAGCCGCATGGACAGGCCTCTCATGCAGGTCTGCAGGCCATTCTGAGCAGATGTTGGCACAGCCAGCTGGACACGGCGACCTTGAGTAAATCTCAAAGGAGGCTTCTTTGGCAGTGTGGGGCAATGGAGACCCAGCGCAGCAGGGTATTAGCCATGTCTGACTTTATGTGTGTGTGTGTGTGTGTGCTAAAAACCAGCATTGTGTGCCATTCAAGCTTCAGTGAAAAGCCACCAGTGAATCAATCACATGCCCGGCGTATCACCGCACTAAATGAAATTCAATGGACTGATTGAGTGAGTGATGGATGATTCACATACATACAGCCAGAATTAAGTGATGGAGAAACGCTCACAAGGAGAGTGGAGGAGGTGAGGGTTGGTTAGACCTCTGAGCGGTGTGTGTGTGTGTGTGTGTGTGCGCTCACACATGTTGCTCTGTGAGAGTCTCTCTCTGTGTGTGTGTGCGTTAGAAAGAAATGTAGATGTAGAGTGTTTAGACTCGGAAGGCTGAGCGCTCAGAGGAGCGGCTGTGTTCGTACCCCACATCTGCCATCCCAGAGAGCAGCAGAATGTGTGTGTGTGTGTGTGTGTGTGTGTGTGTGTGTATGCATTTACTTGTGTGTGCCCAAGAGTGTGTGTGGTCACCATCTGGGCAGAACATCAGGGGCATGCCTGGCCTGCACGGTGAGCCAGTCCACTTTTAATCTGCCCGGCGCCCTCTCCCCACCGAGGAAGGTCAACTCCTCGGCAAGGACAGCACTGTCACCCCGTAACACCAACAGTGGGGGGGGGGGGGGGTCGGCGCTGGCTATCCATAATAGATGGCAGCTGGGTTTTAGTGCACGTCTTCACTTTGCCTGGGGCAGCGGCATTAGCCCATCTTTCATTCCCACTCCTCCGCCGCGCTAATGTGCTGCGTTAATGCCTGTGTGAATCCGGAGGAGTGCTCAGTCGCGTGTCTCCCCTGTAGCGGCCGAGCGCTCGCGTCATTGCCAAGATAGGACAGAAGGTGTTGCAACAAAGGAAAACGTTCATCTGGAGGCATCACACAGCACAAACACTAGAAATCAACCTTCATGCATTAAGAGTTGACAACAAATAGCTAGAGAACGTGGATAGGATGAGGGTCAAAATCTATTAACTGTCTGTATGTGGATTTTTTTTGTTGCAATCCTGCTTATTTATTTTTATTTATTTTTAAATAATAAAAACAGCCCCACAAATACTCTTTCGGACCACGATGCTTACTTCAAACCTGCCGTCACCGGCTCTGACCTGAAGAGGCCGTCCGGCCGGCCCATCGAGCATGCATGCCTTCCAACCACATGCTTTTTTTTTTTCCTTCTCTTCCCTCCAACTTGTCAGAGAGACCAAAACCATTTTAAATGCAAATGACCTAAATAAGATTAGCGAGGTAGGCAATCCGCTTCCTGTTAATTATCACACGCAGTAGTCAATTAACAACGCTAACGATGGGACACTTATTGAGCTTTAACCCAATTTACCACAGCTAAGAGCCGGATGGACACAGTTGCAAGGGGTAACTTAAGGTGGGATCTGGAGTGGAGTGAGGGGGCCGGGGGGGGCACGTCTTTATTGAGCTCCATCCACATTAGAGAGGCACAGAGGTTACACACGCAGTTCAGTCCTTTATGAAACTGACAACAAAGATAAACTCCTCATTTGGTCATTTGTCTGCCTGCCCTGTTCTCCCCACCATGTGAGGTTGGGCACCATATGGGCAGAAGGAGGAGTGTTGCTCTTTTTTTAGGGGGGGGGGGTAATTAGACTGCCCAGGATGCATTTGCAGAGATGCTACAGTTAACAGCATTAGCCGTGGCGGGGGCGAAGGCGTGCTCCGATTTAACAGTTGTCACTAGACCTTGGCTCTGAGAGGCATGGGTGACTGACAGGTCGAGGCGAGGCCTCATTTGTGCGTCTGGGTGTGTGCGCGCGCACGTGTTACGTGTGAACGTGCACAGAGACGTGTGCCGACTGCACGGATGTGACAAAAGTACGAGGAGAATTAAATATACGGCTTTTTGTCACCGCTGCTTTTGTCATTCTCTAACCTTGTCAATGAGGAACTACAGAAGCTCCACTTCTCAGCACATGCATGATAATAAACCAGGAAATAAAACAAAGTTTGAATTTGAAGTTTCCAAATGTTCGCGCTGCACCTCTGCATCAGGAGCAAATGCCAGTCCCTCAGTGGAAAACTATTATGGCCTGTTATAATGCTATAGCATTTTCTCAGTTGTACAGCTTAGTTAGATCTTGATTTTGAGCGTTTGGCTATCCTCCCCCATCAGTTGCGTCGTCTTCCCTGGGCGGCGTTATTGCACTGGAGATAAGAGGTTTTGGTCTGGAACAGGACACGGTGTCTTCAATATAAAAATTTGCACGCTTGTTCGGAATTAAACTTTTACTGAAGTACATTAAATACTCTTCTTTTGACAGAAATGCAACAATTCTGGTGCCCAGTTCTAAATGAAAGTAGTGAATTTTGCTAAATTTGAATGGCATTTCATTTGGGCAATGCTCATAGGGCATATTGGAGCATAAAAAAAAACCTAAATTAATCCTTTTTCTCTCTTTGAACACTCAAAAGCTGCTGAAACTGCTCCTTAATTCTCTTGTGCATTTTCCCCATTCTGTGGAATAGTGATTTTCACCAGTATCGGGCGAGTCCACTGTATGAACGTTAAGGTTCTCACTGTGTCCAAGTGATGATATTCCGCCACGTCGATCAGACAGTCGCTCTCTGAAATGAAACATCAGCCCTGCTGACATAAATCATCATCACGCCCCGGTCCTGCCCATCCACTTTCATCTGTGTAACCAGAGCTCTGCGTGTCAGCAGGAAGAGTATTGGTTAGAACGGCCTATTGATCATTGATCTGGCGCCATCGATCTAAACCGTTCCCTCCCCCCTCTCCCTGTGGGAGGCTGTAATTTGTTGCTGTGCAGAGGGACTCCTGTTCCTCCTTTGATTTCAATATCCCAGTGGAATATTCACGTAAGCTCAGATAATTAGAATAAATGTGAGTTTGTGGCCATTTATCCGTGTTTGATTTATCACCTTTAATCAATATTTTTTGACTTTATCACCTTGTAATGCCAGATAAATTTTCGGGGGGGTTTTCTGAGTGTGATTTAAAGTCAAGATTGCTAGGTAAAACCGTAACATGCTGAACAACCTTTACTTTGAATTTGTAAATAATGAACTGATAAAAAATCTTTTTTTTTTAACATGTAGTCAGTCACTATAATTTACTTTAATTTCTTTCCCAAGCAATTATTATTGTTATGCACTAAAAAGATGTTGTTTCGTTAATAATCTATGCATTTTAATTGGTAAGTAATTTAGTTATTCTGGAAGAAATTGTTCCAAAATTTAATTCAGAGTTCAGTCATGATCTTTTTATCAGTTGCACAAATGGCCAACGGTAAAAGCTGCAGCTCAATATACACGTAATTTACAAACTACAAGGCAGGTAATCAATGGGTATAAAAGAGTATGAAATATACATTACAGGAACTGCGCTATAGAGCTGACCACGGACTTTGATAAATAGTCACGGCGTTTATTTTTGTCATTATTGATTATTCCATCCAGAGAGTTCAACCGGAACCATCCGTCTTCTCTTCTCCTTTTCACTTGGTCTTCTTCTGAAAGCTGATTTATGATCTATCGGGTCAGATGAGCAGCTGGTGGTTAAAAAACACCTCGGAAATGAGAGGAAGAAAAAAAAATATTTGAAGTAAAAGAGCCTCTAATGTGATTTTAAAAAAGTGTCTTGCCTTGATTGAAATTTAGTTTTGTCTGGGTTCTGCGTAAAATTTGAGCACTCAGACAGATTGCTGTGTTTTATTTGCCTGGATTAATGTGATATTTCACTCCAGCTCGCCACACATGCCCCATGTTTCATCCTTTCCTCTTCTAGTTGGCTGATTTATTGCTTAAAATGTTAAGGGCCTGACTGAAGCATAAATATAAGAATGTCTAAAAATGGTCTTGGTCACTATAAGACTCTTCTTTGTTCTTACATTTTTTTTTTATTTTAGTTCAGCCCTTTCCAAGTTCAGGCGTTCCTGACTTGCACACGGCCCCACGCGTGTCTATGCCTCATCATTAGACTAACAAAATGCGCCGTGGCTCCTGATTGAGTGTGCCACTCTGGCCTCCGATGTTTATTAATACCACAACACTGCACCTCGTACCTCACGTTCATCAGTCACCTGCTAAGAGAGGTGGAATTGAAAAGCAGTCCTTGTTTTTGCTGGAACCTGGATCACAGTCATTTATTGCGCCACGCGACAGGGTGGCCCCTCTGCTTGTCCTTCACCCCCCCCCCCCCCCCCCCCCCCCCCCCACATGCAACGCTCGTGCCCATTAGATCCAAAAGTGTATTGTTTTGTGACACACGGCGGTGCTCACGTGAGACACGACTATTAACAAAAGGCAGGTTTAGCATCTTCAATATACCTTCTTGCAGTTCTAATTGTTTTTCCTTTAACTTCAAATTATGTCCATTCTCGCATATTCCAATTTTCCAATTTCTTTCTATCTTTCTTTTTTTTTTGGGAAGCTGAATCCTCGAGTAAAAGACTGAAGGATTTGCATTTCATTTCATTTCATGCATATTTTTAATCAGGTCTGTCTGAGTCTGCCCAGCGTTCCCATCTACGTGGAGCGAGGTTCTCATCGACTGAGTGGTGCAGCTCTGGGCTCGGCTAAGTGATGGCTGCATGTGACAAATTGTCCTGAACCACATTGCTAGCACTTCTCCCAGACAGACCGTCCATCCCTCTTTCATCTCTTCCTGAGTGAACGTGAGGGCTCACCCAGTGGTACAAGACAAATAACACTTGTGCAAGGCCATCACTCTCTGCAGCAACAAGGCAGCTTACCTTTCAGTAGACTGTAGTCCATTAGCAGGCATCAACTCGGCTTCCTTTCCTTTCCTGACCAGAACCCGTGTGTGAGGCATAAGAAACATCTCTGTTTGCGTGACGCGTGTTTTATATTCTAAATGCACCACGCTATTTTCAAATGTTGCCATTTCTGGGGTTTTTCTCTTTTTTTACTTTTTTTTGCACTGATGTTTTGTTAGTTCCTTGCTTTGTCACAAATTTGATGATTTTGATGAACTTTTAGTCAAAAAAAAAGAAATGAGACCTTAAAACCAAGAATTATGAGACAGTGTATTACATTTCAATCATCATCATTCTGATGAAGGGACCAGTAAACCATAGACCACTTTTACACACTCTGAATTATCAAACTGTGAGCAGCTGCAGTGCGTGATTGTATAAATGCTGACTGGTCGACCTCTAGTCCTGTTCCCTGGCAGGTTCATCCTCAGCATCCTTCTACCGATATAGTCCCTGTCTGTCCTCTGGACATGTCTGCCGCAGGATAACGCGGCAGACATAAACGCATGGGCCCGATTTATCCCACGTTTTGGTCAGCATGAATGTAAATTGGGTGAAAACTGAGTTCAACATTTTGAATTTTCAGAAATTATCCTTGAACAATGTGTAGAAAGAGACTCTTTTTTTTGCCTGAACTGGAACAAGGCGTAAATGGGCTGCTTGTGTTAAGGTGTAGGACTCCGCTACCTGCCTATTTCTCAGGAGGATGTTGGTGTGAATATGCTTGAATGAAAGAGGAGCTTCGGCTGCCTCTAGACTCATGATTCGTTAACTTCACAGGCGCTCTTGGGGAATCCTGAGGCCACGCTCCCCCTGCCGCCGCCCCGGGCAATTATGCTCTTTTGAAATGCTAATGTTTGGCATGTACATTTGTTTGAGTGTGTGTGTGTGTGTGTGTGCATGGCTGGGATATACATGCAGGTTTGTGCATGCCGCCATGCACGTCTGTGCTTGTGCGTGCGTGTGTCCCCGTAACTTATCTTAAAAGCTCCTAAATCCACAGCCCCCCCCTCCCCGCCCCCCCGGTGCAGCGCCAGTCAAATACAATAACATCTGAAAGGCCTGCTACCTTGTGCTCAATCGGCCCATAGATGGGACCCTCCAAAACGCAGAGCCGACAAAGAACATACCTTCAATTAGCCAAACGATTAACATTTTAGAGGAAGTCTGTGTTTGGGTCCCCCGGGCTCTCTGCACTCCCCCGCCAGTCTCCTTTTCATATTCAAATGCTCTACATAAAAGTTTGCCATATCTAATCCTAAAAATGGGTCTTTTGCTATTTTGTAAGGGGATATTGCCTGAAGTTTTTACAGGCGGCATAATTGCCAGGTTATGGAAGAAGGCGCAGCATTTATGTACGACGCTCTCCGTGGGCCATAAGCGCTTGTCAGAACTCGGAGAACTTAGAAGCAGCATAAAGCCGTACGATGTTGTCTTTTCTAATTTAGTCGCCGATTAGTCGATTGTACCCACCTGTCAGTGAAAGGAGCCCCTTTTCTGGGTGTATCCTCAACGCCTGAGTGGATCTGTGGACATTATCATACTTGTGCTGCAGTTCAGTCATCTCCATAAGAGACGCCACTATTGATTTGTTGCCTTTTTTTCTGTCTGACATGTCGGTTGAGGGCAGGTAGGGGTTGCCCGCCCGCCCGCCTTGATAACGGGGTGTGACGGGGAATAGAATGGGATTTGTGTGGTGGCTGTAAACCTTGCATGAACTTGGCACCACGCAACCCTTTGCCGTTACGACTGGAGGACGCCTCCTTGAGGTCGGGTGAAGGGAATTTCACCCAAATATGCCATGTTCATGATGCGCAGAGCTGCTTTTGAAAATGGATAAAGGAATTACCGATGAATCATTAACGTTTTCACTGGAGTTGAAATGTGAGACGAGATAAATTCAGAGCATTCTAAGTGACTTTAGACATTCGCTCAGTCGAAGTAAACGCCCTCTGAAATGCTGAAATCATTCAAAGCATTTTTATTCCATCCTGAGATTATTGCCATCATCGCGTGTGCGTGTGTGTTTATGTTTATGTATTATCATTATTCCTAAATAATAAATTGTTTCCTCGAGTAAGTCAGTTTCTTCAAATAAATTCAAAAGCTCAAACAGAATTCTTCTGCAGAAAGAGAAACTTTCCTGTTATTTTTTTCCAGATGAATCCATTTGTGGAGAAATAAAAGTTTAATGACCTTGATGAAATTGGTACGATAACAAATTCACAGTAAAAAAAAAACCACTTAAACACTTTATATTGTTAATTCTACTCAGAACACATTATTGTGCATGTTTAAATTATTTGACAAAATAAACTTTAAGTATTTTAAAACATTCAGACCCCACAAACTGTTGGTGTTTAAATAACTCAACGACATTCTCCTTTGAGGTCTGTCAGGTTTTTTCTTTTTGTTAATGGACAGAATCAGAAGTGTGGCAGACATCAGACGGGAAAACGGGTGCAAAGTGATTGAAATTCGTCGGATGCTGCGTTGTCTCACTCACTCCAAAAGTCAAATGAGGGGGGGGGAGCTGTGGTAAATTGCTCTGTAAATGTGGCTTCTGAAACCAATACTGTTTTCTTTGCTTTGCTAATTATTAATTACCCATCTCCATGCATATGTGTTTATTCTTAATTGCATTTGATGGATGAGTGGCAGCTTTGACACCTCATTAGACCAGATTAATTGAACGACACAATATTTATGTCTCGCCAATGACCAGTTATCCTACCATCTATCATTGAGATGATCTCGCTGATTGAAAACCACTGGTCCGTGTAATACTAATTATTTGGAATTAGAATAGAATTTATTGCTTCTTGTGGCGTTTTCCTGTGATGACGGCAAATTGGAAACATTAAATGCATAACGAGGGAGAAAATTAGAGGAAGACACAATCATGGAATTAATGGGGGTGAATGTCGGGGAAGGGGGGGGGGGGCGCGTAAAACAAACGAGGTGTGCCTTATACAGTAGACCCACGTCTCTCCGCTGCAAAACAGTCGTAGACGCAGACAGCCATGTTTTCTTGAGCTGAAAGCCAATGCCCACAGGATGCCTATTTAGAAGAAGCCCCCCCTCCCCCCCCCACACGTTTAACTAAACCTGTATATTCTCCAGCTCCCCCGTCCCCTCTCTTCCAAACATGCTTCTGCAGAATTCCTCCATCCATATTCTTTTCATTTTATTAAAAAAGTTGACTGAGCGCTGGAAAAACATTTCCACTGAACTTCATATAACCCTCCTCTAACTTCTGCAAAGCTTTGCCCCTCGTGGGAGGAGCACAAACCCAAATCCAGCATTTGAGCTCACAGAGAAGCAACAAGGCCCAGAAGAGTGGAGCTTTTACTATCATACACTACAGTATAGGAAAGCCTCAAGGAACACACTTTCTTTCCCAGGTAGCGGGAACTTCCTCAAGCTTACCCCCCCCCCTCACAACTTTTCAAGTTTCCAACACCATTAGCCGACTCCCTCGTGGTCTTGAAAGCGGCAGCGCTGATTGAATTAAGCCGTTTCCTTCTTTGAGACGTTTTGACAAGCTTTCTTTCACAGACGTCAGTCAAAGCCGGAACCGCACAGCCCACATACCAATATGTTCTTACGACGCCTGCAAACAGAAGCTACAAATACAAGCTGGGAGAAAATCTGCTGACCAACTTCACTCACCGGCATACAGAGCAGACACTCTCTGAAGCGGATGTAGATTGTCATTTACGCCATAGTATTTTAATCAATTTAACTGGCTTTATTTATTTTATTTTTATTTTTAGATATACTTGGCTCGAAATGCTCTTTCTAGTTTTAAAAATAGGACAAATTGTATTTTGGAAGCAACTAGGGAGAAGTTTAATCTCATTGAATGGAGCCAAAGCCAGACGTTTAGCTCCCACTATACAGAATACAAGATTATACCAGCCTGATATAGCCACTTCCACCACCCGTTTATTTTTATCCTCTATTAAGGCAGCGATATCCTTAAAGGCTGCCAAAATTATCCTGTAAAACTGCTGACTGGGAAATATGAAAGGTTCCAGGCGGTGCTAGTAAGCAATCTGCGCGCTTGGTGGAGCAATGTGACTGCTGTGCTTGCTATACCAACAGGGGTGACCCCGGTTGGAGGGAGAGGTGAGACTAAATGAAAGTCATCCCTGGATCTTTCGGGAGGGGGGAGCCAAGTCTGGAAACCGAGGCTCTCTTCAAAATGAGATTTAGTGCCAATGAAGGCTGATTTGCATAAATGTTTGTTTTTAGAATTGTATTCATCAGCAGTGTGTAAACAGGCTCTTGCGGTTTCGAATCCACTGCACATTTCTCGTCCTCGCTCACTTCCCATACGCGCTTGATTCTTTCCAGTGTTTACGTAGCTATTTAAATTATGCGCTGAAATATTGGCTTTTTTGTTGTTGTTTTTTAGAAGCTAAATTTTGTCAATTATTTCACAAGTTTGCTAAAAACATTACTGCACCTACCTGAACAGATTTGAGTGTTCATTCCTCGCTGTTTCATCTTCGCAGGCTGCAAATGAATTTTCCCTTCTGAAACAGTGAAACTCTTTTATTATCTTTCTGCGCTTGTCGGGGTATCAAGTCGTCCACTGCGCTTGATGCTCCTCAGCCTGGATGCATTCGGCATCCTGGAGACATCGTCCTCACAAAGCGCTAGAACAGTTGTGAGGCCCCTTTTTTGTTTTTGTTTTGCCAGCTGCTTTATTACAATGAACTTGAGAGAAACGTATTGATCCCGCCTGTGGCTGGCAATGACGAGGCCTGGCCACGCTTTGGAGGTGACTCCGTTCAGACCTGCTTCTGAGTCACTGAGGACCCGGCTGGTGTCATGGAGCTGTTTAAAATTAGAGAATGGCGGTGCAATTGATTTTGTTTATCTGATGGGATTGGACTCTGAGTCTTTGCTTGGAACCTCAGTCATGGCCTGCGCTGGCTAGAAAAATGTCTTTGAGATAATGTATGCCATTTGGCGATTGCATTTAACCAAAGTGTCTTACCATGATGGAGTAGACTTTATAATGAGCAGCTGCAACACTAGAATACACAACCACACCAATGCAAGAAGACAGAAATGTTGGAGTGTAAAAAAGTGCGTACTTGTTTAAAGTTATATTAAAAAGAGCAAATATTCACAATATTTATTTCACACCAAGCTTCGTCTGTGCAGAAATCCCTGCATCCCTGCGTGAGTTCAGCTCTCATCCGAGACGCGTGGCTCCAGCTACGAGTCTCTGATTAACACCACTGGTTGTTTTAACTGTCTTCTGCTAAATTAGAAATTAAGAGGGAAGAGATGGAGGCTAATAGCATTTATTAACCCAGCGTGAACGGGCAGTGGGGGGGGGGAAGCCACGGTCCTCCACCGGGCCCATCTCTTCCTGGAGGCTCAGCCAGTGAGCCCCAGAGAGGAAGGCAGAACAACAACTAATGCACCCGGCTGATTGCTGCAGCCCCGTGGCGAGAGTAATTATCCCTCTCCACACTCCTCCAGCGCACGAGCCAAACGAGTGTGTGGCCGCGAGAGGGAAACGTGCAACGGACAGATCTGAAGGATGCAGGCTCTTTTTGGCATTTCATGTTAGTAGCTGGTCAAAGACGCAATATTGTTTGGGGGGGGGGGTGTTTTACATTTCTATTTTTTATCTCTGTATAGTTGTTCTTCAGGGGGATCAGACATTTTTAAAGTTTGCTATTTAAATCATATTTCTTAATGCATTTACAAATCAGCAATTATTAAAGTGAGAGCTTATTCCAAGGATGGTAATGGCCAGAAATAAAATATGCATCATGAACAACAGCGTCATAAAATCAGTGTAAAGTAGGAAGAAGATATATGTATGTGTATATATATATATGTGTGTAAATATATTAAATTTAGTAAAACAAATAATAATGTTCTGAAGTAAATTAATTTGACAAACTCTACCTTTGAAATAAGAGCCTAGATTTAAATCTATAATTGATAACTGATAAAATATCTCTTAATTGCTTTTAGGGTATTTCCTCTCCTCACATGGCCTGTACAATTTAATTGATTTGTGTTTTTGTTAATTTCATTGTCGTTTGATCGATTGGACAGAAGAGTAAATTTCACTCTAAATTCAAGCTTCCTCTGTCCTCCAGCCTGCAGACGGTAAAGCAGCAATTTTAAATAAATAAACATTTGTTAACTATATAGAAAATGTTGAATTCAATATGTTGTTTAAAAGTCGGGGTGCGTTTTTGTGCACAACTTGCGGAATTCGTTTAAGAAGCAACTCCCAGTTTAGGTTCCTGCTGAGCCGTGTCACAGAGGTCATGAGGTCAGGCTTGAAGAGTCAAGTGAAGAATGTAATTACATGCAGCCTGCGTGACAGGGTGTCAATGCAATAAGTAATTACTATCTATCAACTGTAACTATTGGTTCTTTTTCAATTCTAGAAACGAGCTGTTGATTTGCAGATCTCAGACATTTGAGATGATTATTATTCAGGGTTTATGTTTTTTGGGTTTTTTTAGCTCATGCTTGTCCACATTTTTTTGACTCCAAGAAGAAAAACCGAGTCACGTTTCTACTCGTCTGTTTTCAATTAGATGAAGGCCATATTCCAGCACTGCGAGGCAGCGAAGATCACTGAGTGAAAAACAGAAAAGGAGCGCTAAGCTGTGATGAGAAGTCTCCCTGTGTCGGTGCCAGGATCACCGTGATCCGCTCCGGGGACACATTCTGTCGGGGAGCTCAAAATCTGTTTTGCTTAAATACAGATTTAATGATTGGATTTCTGTTATTTCATTTGGTGATAGCTTGATGCTGGGATTACAGACTGGCGGGGGGGGCGCCCAATGGATTTCCTGTCAAATGCCATGAAGCCAGGTGTTCCACTTGCCGTGTGACTTCGGGCTGGCGGAGATGAAGGGAGGAGAAGGACGTTCAAAAGCGGCCACCTCGAAAACGTGGCAACACGAGAGCTGGGCTGGAAGATGACCCTGAGAATGATTTACCAGGGCTAAAAGAAATCAACCGTGATAGAAAAGTCTCTTTTGGGTTTTGACAAAATCTCTCAAATAAAATCGTCCGCTTTATCTCCATATGATGTTGTATAGCTGCCATTTAAAAGAACATATGCACATTGATTTGATTATTTACGTCTCGTCTATATTACCTTCATGTGAAATCATACATGCATATCTTTTAATGTGAACATTACTCCGGGTCCTTTTCTTCTCTCTCTTCCTCATTAAAAACATAAACATATCCCCTCTATTGATTATGTCTGGATGTCTTAATCAGATGAGCGGGAATATCCTGGTTTTCCTCCTCAGGAGAGTGAATTAAATACCAAAAATATTGATCAAAAATGTAATTGAAAATGCACATCTTTAAAAAAAACAAAGAAAGAACAGCCGCCCTTTGCTCCTGTGACTCTGATACGGACTGACATGAAAGGAAAAACGTTAAAATTAGTAATTTGCTTTTATTTAAAAGACTGCTGGGGAACTGAGTCTGTCCCGAGGCTTCTGGCGACACAGCAACACTGTGATCAATAAGGGCGTTTGATGGGTTTTGCATCGATCAGGAAAATGTGGGTTGATGAAGTGGGCTGGAGGGGGGGGGGCTTCCTCCGACTGCTGCCACATTACACGGACGTGGCAAAGATCCACTCAAACTTGTCTGTCATCGTTAATCTGGGGGTCATTATCGCTCCCGGCTTCTCACATCCGGCCTCTTTCGGGATTGATGGATGCCCTCTCTTTGCAATGTGATTGGTGAGACGCTGTGGGGAGCAGCTGTCATTCCTTCAGAGCAGGCCGAGCAGTGGGAAGGAAGGAGAGAGTGACGGGAACAGTTTAGCTCTGAGATCTAACAAACCGGTTTAAGCGGCTCTCAGTGAGCCTTGTGTTGCTGCTGCTGCTTGTCAATTACTATCAGCTTCCAGTCTGCAGATGTAAACACAAGCTCCAAAGCAGCAACTCCTCCTCTCTGTGGGCCGTCTTTCTCTTTCCAGGGGGGGGGGGGGGGGGGGTCTCCTGTGTTGTATTCCCTTGTGAATGAGTGGACACTGCCCATCAACCCGGCCCCTCTCTAAAGTCCTTCATCGCCATTGGCTGCTCTCGGGACATCCCTCCTCAACGCGACCAATGGCAGCTGCTCCATATGCAGCAAACCACTCCTTCCTGCTCTTCAAGAGCCCCTGTGTCATCAATGGAGAATCATTCCCCTCACTGACTTACTCAGCCTGAGTGCGCTCTCACCACTGTTACTCTCCATCCATCTTTTATTATCTCTCTCTCTCTCTCTCTCTCTCCATCATCACTGTCCTGACTTTCCTTATTTCTCCTCCCATCCACACGTGCTTCATTTTCCTCATATCGGCTCTTCCTCATCTCTTTTCTTCTCTTCCTCTCTCCACACTGAGTGTGCAGCACCTGTGCTGACTGGAGTTTGTTGGGCTGAGGCAGGAGGTTTTTCTTGTGTGTGTGTTAAGCAGGGGAGGGAGGGGAGACAACACCCAGGAACACCTGACCAACATTTCAGCAAGATATGTGGAGACATAGGAACTGATCTCCTCCAGCTGTTTGTTTTTCTCTTTTTAATTGCAACACCTGGAATGCTTAACGTGGACTGATGGATGTTTCTGAACTGTGCATCCCCGACCCTCTCTGCTACCACAACCAGTAGGTGCATCTTTTCCCACATCGTATCCCCTTCTTTGTTTTCAGAATCTCCTTTACTTATTTATGTCTACTCTTAGCAAAAAGGAAACTACAACACGAGAGGGGTTCTCTTTGAAAATCATTTGTTGGCAAAAAAAGACATCGTTGCATAAAGTATTTTTAAAACCTAGGGAGTTCCTCAGCTCTGCCTTGTCGTACGGGACAGCAGGGCGGTACGGGACAGCAGGGCGGTACGGCAGCGGTGTCGGAGGCGCTGCAGCGGTGCAGCCCACAGGGAGTCCAGGTCGGGCGCTTGCCCTGAAGCAGAATAAACTGGCCGTACTGCCACCCAGTGTGTGTGTCTGTGTGTGTGTGTGTGTGTGTTCTTGAGAGGTAGACAAGAGCATATTGGACTTTCTGCATGTTTGAGTAAAGCCTTCATTACTTTAAAAATCACTTAAAAGTGATTTGCTGGTGGCAAAATGTTTAAATTTGATAGAAATTGAGTTTTCTTTTTGATTACTGAAAAGGACGCCTTTAAAAAGATTTAACTATTCAGAAAATGAGAACTACAAAGCAAACTTTAATCTCATATAGGAGCATAAATTGTTCGTATTTTTTTTAGTGCATTTTTATACCGAGTCGGTGCGCCTGGACGAGAAGCATCTGCTCCGCTGTGGATGGTAAAGTTTTAACCAGCTCAGCACTTTTTACATGACGGCAGTTGTGAAAAAGTTTGAGACAATATTTATGAATAAAAACTGCATGCCCTCTGACATATTTAACACGTATAGATATAGATTTTTTTCTCTCATTTCGCTCAATCTAAAGATGTATCTGTGTTAAAACCAAAAAAAGGTTTAAAACACAAATTAGTCTGTGTCCGTTTGCAGGAAATAGAAACACTTTTCGCTCATAAGAAAGTGCATTTTATTCATTCTGACAGAACTTGCTTTTTCTTGCACCGTTAGAAATATGCATCTTGCTGAGTATTATCTTCTTTGTATAGATTTTTATTGCCATAAAAAATTGTGCTCCCCTCAAAGAGTCTAAGATTGTCAGCAGTGACTCCGTTGCAGTGAAATGTGCAGCACATGATAAGAATTAACAGTCATTTATTGCTTGCAATTAAAAACAACATATACATTAATTTGCCAGTAAGATAGTGGGAGAAGTTAAAACGGGAGTGTTTGTCACTGTTGTTTTGATACAAATAATTATTTCAAATAGTGTGTTTAAGCTCAATATCGTACACACAATATATTCCTGTGCAGACTGAAATGTGGAATTTTATTTTTGCACGGTCATCAACTTCCAGAATCTACATTTTATTCACATGCCATAAAAATGCTTTCTGTGAGATATTTGTAAACCTGTGTATTTACTTTGCATATGTACATGCATCAAAACCTGTGTTTGTGTTGTGAGTCAGGAGCTGGGTACACCCATCACATGTGTGCGTGCATGTACACGTGTGTGTATACTGCCTGTAAATGCACACTTGACACAAAATGCCAGTAATTTGGGTCATTTATCTTGCTACAGTTGGTGGTTTATTTAATATTTAAAGAAACAAAACTGTGACTCCCTGAGAAAATATTAATCTAACATGTACTGTATATAGACAATACATGATACCATAATCAACTGCAATAGAGTCCAGTACCTTTAAGTTTGTAGATTTTAGGGTCACATAAACTGGACCTATCTTGGTTTGTCTTTGTCCTCTAGTAATGGTGAAAAGCACCAAACAGTACTTCTGGCCCAAAGCCCGTCCGACCGACCCAAGGTTCCAGGACGAGACTCATGAGTCAAAGATGATTTATTTCCAAAGGTTTCCTCCTGGGGAAAAAAGTTATATTACTTTTAAAACTAATTGTATGCATGTATAAATCCTATGTTCCTCATTTATTTATTTAGAATTTAATGAATCTTTATATAATATCCACATGATGTCAATTTCTTTGACAGCTATAGTAAACATTTTATTTAATTTGTACCAAAATCCAAATAACCTGTAGCCAAAAGTGTAGCTTTAATAGTCAAAACTTGTATAGAGTCCATTGAACTGTGCGACGTGATAAAAATCTGCCTTGAGCATCCTATTATATCATTTGATTTGAAATTCAGGATATAACTATTCGACAAATAATATTTTCTATCTTTATTATAACTCTACATAATTTCCCTCTTCCTTACATGCGTAAAAAATAAGCATTTTTTTATTATTATTATTATTATTACTCTATAGTTTCAGTAGAAATATGACACTTTACATGAATACATCATTTACACTAAAAGTTTATTTAAAATGTTCAATTTATAAAAATGAAAAAAAATCGAATCCATTATTGTCTCTTTCCATTTGGTGTCTCCACAGGTGTCATTCAAGCAGACCAACCACGCACACACACACACACACACACAATCATAGACACATACTCACACATTTGTGTGCAAATATGGATGAGACCAAAGAATCCCACACTGACCTGGGGTCTAATTTTAGCAGCGTCGTATCATGGAAACACCTGACTGTGTCTGTTAGGAGGAAAGCGTCAGCGTATCACGCATTGCATCTCATTTCATTGCACAAGTATTTACATGCATCAGAGAAACATTTCTGTCTGTCATTAATATCTAAATAATCAAATAACAACACCACGTTCTAAACATTTATACTTCATCCCTCGTTATCACACGGCTTCAACTACAGAGAAGCGTTCAAATGAATTGACGACGCAAACTTTATGTTGCATCAGTTTTTCTTGACAAATTGAAACATTAAATCAACAAATATAGAATTGTGTAGTAAATGGAAGGACGTTGTCACGATTCAATATTAAATCTTTCATAAATATTGCAACTTTCTCAGTCGCATACATCCCGGGGCTTCTGACTGATCTACAATGTAAAGTTTATTTTTATCCTGACGCTGCCATCGTATAAAAGCCAAAGCAAATCGTGGTGTTAGTGTCACATTGTGTCCACCACACAGTATTTGGAGACTTCTAAGCTGACTTATCCGACGCTGCTGCTCCTGCTGCTGCTGCTGCTAAATTCTTCCAGTGCATTTTTATGCATGTCAGAAAGTGAATTATAACATTCAAATACCTGTGAAATACAATCCGAGCCTTCCACTCCAGTGAGAGGATGAAGTCAGTGCTGCTGCATAGTTCATCTCTGATAGCTGGTGTTGAGGGGGGGGCAGGCAAACAAAACTCTGAGTCAGCTGATGGATGGAGGGAGCAGGTGGTGGGAAGGTGCGCTGTCGGTTCTACTTCCTTCCGGCTTTCCTTTTCTGGACAGGTTTGAGTTTCACTGTACTTCCTGTTAACCAGGTGTTTAATATTGGTGATGCAGAAGGTGCAGCCCGGCTCCATGGCGCGGCTGTGAGACGGCGTGGCGGGTGGATAACTTTATTACACATCGTGACCTCGACTTTGGTGTAAATATATCCTTTCGGCGGCCCGTCAAGGACTCCGATTCACCAGATTCAGATGGCCGCTCTTTCGTAGCTGCTATTCGGTCAGAGCATGTCGTGTGTTCAAGCTGAACGCAAGCATCGGAGAGGACCTCGTAAGAATGAGTTTGTTTTATTGATCAAATGAAATTAACACACGCACAGACGCCGAAGAAGCAGCACATCTAATCAGGGTCGGCCGGCATGTTTAATTTAATGGGCCTCGTCGTGGCTTCAGAGGTCTCACGTTGTGAACTTAATTCCTCTTCGGCGCGTTCATTTGCATTGTGTCAATTGACCGGAGCGCTTTACTGTATCAGCTTGAGCCTCACTTGAAATTCAGCCCGTGACCTAATACCATTAGGCAAATGCAAAGTTGTGTCATTTACACATTTGGATTGAAAATAAAAAAAGAAGGGATGGAGAGTAAGAGAGAGGGAGAGAGAAAGAGAAAAGCCAATTTGCCCCGGACACGACTCTGCCTGTGATTATCAGTGGACGTTATTACTGTGGCGAAGCAGACGTTTGAAGGTTATGTTTCTGGGCAGTAATTGAAATGCAAAATAACATTAGGATCGATGGCCATCTCTGTTTATTTATGAAATCAATATTGTAACTGTCCCTCATGAATCCCCCTCTGATTTCCAATGACTGCTTAAGCCTCCGTTCGTTTATTCCTTCTCCCCCCATAACCTCCTTCTTCTGTCTTTTTAGAAGGCTGTTAGGGGTGTGTTTGACTTTGCAGGGACAGCAATTTCCTGGAGGTGGTGGACTTGTATGTAGATGGGGGGGGGGGGGGTACTCCAGGTAAGGAGACATCATCCATGAGGGAAATCTATGCAATCTCTCCTTGTGTCCGTGTCATTGAGGAGGCCATATCCTGGGAGTTGTGTCTGTGTGTGTCTGTGTGTGTCTGCGTGTTTGTGTGTGTGTCAGACAGACAAGCAGAAGCTAAGCATTAGTACAGTGGAATAATTTACTAACTTGTTCGACTGTAGAAACTTCAGAATGTAGAATGTTTATTATGTGGCACGGTGGAGTAGCGGTTAGCGCTGCTGCCTCACATCAAGAAGTTACCGGGTAGGAATCCTATCTGTGTGGAGTTTGTGCATTCTCCCCGTGGCCGTGTGGGTTTTCTCCGGTTTCCTCCAAAAACATCCAATTTAGGTCAATTGATTGCTCTAAATTGTCCGTTGTGTGTGTGTGTGTGTGCGTGTGTGCATGCGTGAGCTGTTGTCTGTCTTTCTGTGTGGCCCCTCAATGCTCTGGCGACGCATTCGGGGTGTACCCCACCTCTTGCCCATAGCAAGCTGTGATTGGCTCCAGAAACTCCCGTGGCGGAAAAGCGGAAGAAAATGGCTGGATGTTTATTCTTAGTCATTTTAGTCAATTAATATTCATTCGTCACGCTGGGGAACAAATAAATAGTCTGGGCTCCACTTACAATCAGCCGTTTCACCCTTATCCCGTTGGCTCCATGGTATTACAGGAGGGGGGGGCGCTTCGTTGAGAATAACTCGAAAGCAAAACCCCTTAAACTTTGGCTTTAAAAATTATTCTATACATATTTTTCTTATATCTAGGGGTTGATTTTAAATTAATGATCGCAAAACTGCACTGTGTGATAAAAAGAAACGCTTTGTCGGTTACAAACAAGATGCTACAGTGGTCTCACTGACGCGCGTCACAAAGACAGAACAACCGATTAAGTGATTAATAAACAAGCAAACAATAATTGCAGATCATTGCATTGAAAAATATCTGCATCTGGAGCATCCCGGAGCTTCACACAAAACGCACGCTGTTGTTCTAAAGATTCGGTTTGCTAAAACTGAACATCAAAAAGGTCAAATAAAAGAAGTGAACATCCGAACAAAATTAATTAACAAGAAACACCTACACTACGGCAGGAATCGTGTTGAGCGAAGCAACGGCAGCAGTCCAGTGTATCTGAGTAACCAGACGCGTTTTGATCTGTGTAGATGCTAATATTGCACCGTGGTAGAATGAGTACAATATATATAACCTGATGGGTATTAAGACTAATTTTATACGTAATGTTCAAGTTAATGACTGAGAGGTTCCGATCTGCGTGTTTTTGCACAAACCGAAGCTGCAAGGTTTGAGCCGACGATAGAAACACGCAGGACATTTCAATAAACTAAACTCGACAACAGACCTCCGAATGTGCAAAGAAATGTATTTTGATGAATGCATTCGCTCCATAAACCCATATATAACTGTTATCAGCGCCATATGAATCATGCGGCCAGATTTTTAAACGACCTTCATTTGTGCATGTTGTTGCTGCTTGCTTAACACTTTGGGGCGACACACGCTACCGCATTTTCCCGCTCGCATTACCATTCATTTCCCGGACAACTCGGCTGCGGACTAACAGTGTAATCTATGTGTCAGGCAGGAAGGGGCCCTCAGTTTAAAGCTGATAGAGTTTGCCCCCAAACAAGGACAGCCTATCATAGAAAGATTAATGAACTAATTTCATGCATGGCTCCTTGCCTCTGTCCTTCTGCGCTTCCGCGTTTGACTGTGTGTTCAGCACGGTGATTTACGCCGTGTTGCTCGCTACGAGCCTAACCCCAGGATTAACAATAATATTTCCCCTCAGTTGGAAAAGATATAGTAAAAAAAAAAAAACGATACGATTTTCAACCCTTCCCTTGTTCAGGACAGCGAGAGGTCATCGCGATGAACGGAAGAAGGGATGTGCATTTCATGCTTTAAAGGTGGGATGGGTTTAGGTGCAGGGAAGCAGGAGATCTGCAACACAGAAAGGATGTCAAAAGACACACACACACACACACATGCATGCTTGCACAAATACGTACGATTTTCACCCACACTGGTAGAACAATGGTCGCTGAGCGGGTCAGGTCAGTCGTTTGAGCATCATCCGTTGTCTGCTCGGTCTGTACAATTTTTCTGGGCGGCAGCACACACACACCTCTTAAGATACGAGGTGTGTGTGTGTGTGCGTGTGTGTCCGTGTGTGTGTGCGTGTGCGTTTGCGTATTGCAACGGAAAGCAGGCAAGGCTCAGAAGTGACAAGCTGCACATAATTTTTTGTGGGACATTTTATAATAAGAAGGGGAAACCAAATGATCAAACTATGAATCTGTGGCGTAAATTGGTGGCTCGTGCCATTATTTTGTTTCAACAGATTTGAAGGGACCCATTAGATATTTCCATTCAAGCTAACCAAAAAAAAAAAAAGCCCATCTCCCCAGCGTTGCTGTGCTAAGTGTGGAATGAACTACTTTTTACATATGCCACAATGTGCTATTCCATAGGGAATCCCCTATCGGGCTGGCATGATGTATTAACTGTTACCTCACCGCTCTCTCTCTCTCTCCGGTTTCCTCGGATGGGAGAAAATATACCTCCCGGTTTCACTATAGGTGCTTGTTGAGTGTCGCTCAAGATTCAGATCAAGAGCTCTGTGAATCTTTTATAAACCGCAAAAGCCTCCGATTGGAGGCTAACACAATCCGGTATCGCGCCGTCTCTCACTATGTTAACAGTCCTGACTGATTAAAAATGCATAAGGAATGTCTGGGACCCGTAAGAGGAGGGGTTGTTTTTTTCCATGCCTCATCTGCAACAGGAAGGAAAGCAGAGGATCAATAGATCTGATCTCGGGCCGGAGGTAGAACGCTATCTCCTCCTCCCTCCACCCACTCGTTAGCAGTTAAAGGTGAGGTTTCATGTTGTTGGGGCCCTGACGACTTCATGGCTTTTATAAACGCTCATGCAAAGAGGCAGCAGAGGCTAAAATACTTTCCAATCCACAACCCCAAATCTGGAAACGGGGGCGGCCCCTGGGAGCAAAGGGGAACGGTTCAGAGGAATCTGGTCACTGTTAACATCCTGCTACATTCTTCATGTCTCGCCGCCGTTCTCACCCAATATTTAAAATGCACAACCGTGCAGGGCTGAAGTTGCGTCAGTCTTTTTTTTACGAAAGGATCCGCCTGCTAGCAGGACAACGTGGACCAGTCGTGGTCATGAAGGTTCTTTCTCTGAAATACAACTCAAAGTTGTTGTTTTTTTAGTAATGTCTGCAGAAATGCCAGAAGAGTCCTCACGGACCCTTTTATTTACGATCACATCTGATCGTAATAAGTGGGATCTGGCAGTTGGGAGCCTAACGTCTGGTGCATTGGCAAGATCCAGACTAGGTCCAGAGAAAATATATAGTTTAATGAATGAATAGTTGACTCTAACCATAAAAACGAGAATCAAGCTCAGGTCATCAGCCTGAGAGCCAGTCGCTGTACCCAGTATGTCAAACTGACTCAGATTATGACTAGAAATATCTTTATTATGTTTTTTTTAAATTTAATTCTCCTCATTAACTGTCAGGAAAAACTCCCAAATAGTAATTTAAAAGGGAAATAAAGGTAAAAAAAAAAAAAAAAGACATCCGACTGAAAGACTCGACGCACAGCATTTCCACAGATCGTGTTTGTGCACAAATAACATTTTCACTTTCCATTTCCTTTTTCTAAATACGATCGCAATCCCAGGTCAGTTCCTCCTTCTCAGCTCCTCCATCCTCTCAATGGAGCCGCCGTAACCCGGCACCGTCCTTTGGCAAACTGACCGGGACTATTGATCGGATCGTGTATTACCCATGATCCCCCATATGCTGAGTGTAACACCTCTCTCTGTCCATTAACAGCCTTCTGAAGTTTCGTCCATTCATTTGTTCCTGTGGCAGCCGACCAGTCGTGGGCAGTGTTTGTGAAATGTGTGGCTGAATCTGTTGACGTGGTTATTAGTTACCCTTTTGCCTGAAAGAAATAAGTTACTGTAGTATATCACCTCGCAATCCAGCAGATAGATGGTTGCATCTGCAACGTCATCCATCAAACTCCGACCACCGCGCTCCATCACAGCTGATGAATCTCTCAGAGCAGCCAAGAGATCATGGAGAGTTAGTCCTGTCAGACTTTCTGTTATTAATATTGTTGTTTTCTCATGTACATTAATTTGCATTTAAAACAGTGTGTCCCCACAAAGTTCGGGTTCTGTATTTGTATTTGATTCACAGAAGAATCCGACTGCCTTGTTTCTCTTTGGCACCAAATCCCGACTGTTGCTCTCGCTCTGTGTCCTTCTGCAGGTTTCTAACCAGAATGCCCTCTGAGGACCGGCGCCTACCTTCCAGCTGCGGTTCTTACGTCAAAACCGAGCCTTCCAGTCCTTCCTCCTCGCTAGTGGACACCGGCAGTCACCACAGTCCCAGTTGCAACTCGGACGCCAGCGGCGGCTACATCAACATTAACAGCAGCAGCAGACATTCACACGCCCTGGACTCTCCTCCGATGTTCAACCCGGGCATGCTGGGAGGTGGGGCCGCCTGCCTGCGCCGCTACGAGGAGTGCTCCGGCAGCGTGGCGGACGACTCCCCGATCAAGTGCGAGTACATGCTCAATGCCATTCCCAAGAGGGTGTGCCTGGTGTGCGGCGACATCGCTTCAGGGTACCACTACGGGGTAGCCTCCTGTGAAGCCTGCAAAGCCTTTTTCAAAAGGACAATACAAGGTATTCTCACTTCTCCTGACAATCACTAGTGTGCAATGATTGTGTTTCCTGTAAATGTCCAGGTGGGGGTTAGCTCCAATCCAAGAGTTCGGTGCCCCCCTCATGTCTTTAGGATTTTCTGTCAGTAACATTCTGTTAGAAAGTCGTCAGTGAGGCCTTGGAAAGTTAAATGATTTCAGTGTAAACCGCCTCGTCTTCCATTTACTTTTTTTTTTTTTTTCTGTTTCTGCTGTTCGAGTTGATACAGTAACTTACTGGCAGTGATCACGTTGTTGCCTGTTAACAAGAGATGTTCTTACTGGGCAGCAGCACAGAAGCTCTTTATTGAATTGGAAGGTTTAACTTGTCCAGAAACGGGAATAAACGCGATCGTCTCCAACGACATGTGACAAAAAGGCCGTGTGGAGGCACAAAATCGCACAAAGAAACCGAATGCAACACAGGAATATTTTCTCATTTCTCAAGTCTGGTCAGAGGATTCCAGATGTTGCATATAGGAATGTTGTAGGTCCCATTCGGAAAGTATGAAAGGACAATCTAATCTTGATATCAAGCTAACTGTGACACTTGCGCATCTTGGCTACAGTTCATGTATAATTAGGAGTCTTTCATCGGTTGCACGCGTCCCAATCTGACCGGCGGGTGTTGTTCATGTGTGACTTTGTTTGTCCTGCACAGATCTGCCCCTCCCCTCTTCCTCTTCCTCATTCTCCCCTTCGTGGAGGACAGGCCCATAATGAACCTAATCTGTCCGTCAGTCGTCCCGAGCCACGGGACGTTCAGTCAATAACAATCATTGTCGGGTGACTGTAATTAAGAGCCAGGCATTTCATTGGGAGAAAGTAAAGAAAAGCAGGGTGGGAGGTGCAGATCTGTTCTTTGCCCCTGGGCCCCTCCATCCTGCACTCAAGGGAAAGTAGACAGGGGGTAATTAGAAGCTCAGGCACGTGCTATCAGAGGCAGTAACACAGGAAGCAGGAGAGGGAGACGTTGAGGAGTCGTCCAAATAAAAGGCAGAGGGACAAGGAACAGGGAATGTGGTCGTTCTCTGAAAGGAGCAGCCAATTTAATGGAATGGTAATCAAGAAGTGGGGGGGGGGGGGTTCCCGGCCTTGGAAAAGGAGGACAAGGAGAGGTCCGGCTTGAGTGGGGATGAGTGCGTGGATAATAGCATGGCACAACAATATATCAAAATTTAGAGGAAAAATAAGAGAGGTTAAGGAAGGATATTAGAGTGGTTGAAATGTCCTTTGAAAAATAAATGTGGACACAAGAGCTGATTATCTAAGAGGGTGTGCCTACAGTGAGCTTTTAGAAGTCGGCCATTTAAGAGCCAGTAATGCCTCCCACACATATTCAAAAAAAACGAACTAGTTGTTTTATCCAACATGTGAACTCAACATCAAAATGTCCAGCATCCTTCAGACACGTTGTTTTTTTACATTTCGGGCCCTTATGGATCATCATTATTAACGTGCACAGTGACAGCCGTACACGAGTGTTACACGACTGTTACACACGTTACACCGCAGTGCATTGTGGTTGTGTTGACAGGACTCGTTCACTACATAAATGAACGATTTTCACACTCGAATTCAGACATTAAACACAGAACTCAAATGAAGGCCGCGACGGCGTGAATACAGACGGACTTGGGGCACAGCCATGTTGTTGTTGCTCAAAACTGCAAACAGCAGATCATCAAATTTCTAAAGGAGGATATAGAAGCTAAAAAGAAACACTTGAGTTCACAAAAAACAAATGTTTCTCTTTTTGTGATTTTATTTTTCTTTGGCATCTCGGAGAAACAAAATAATGCAACACCTCGTATTTTAGGAGACATGTATTAAACACTGCATAATAACTGTAAGCAATATGCACTATATATAGTACATACTGTATCCCATTAGTCGTTTACGGTATACAGCATGTACCTCGATGCACATACGCACTTGCTCTGTACTTTCCGTCTGCTAATGCCACTCAGTTGAAAGGACTTCGCCCACCCTGAAACCAGCAGCCGTCTCTGCCAACATCCTGGCATGGTGCCCCAAGCCCCTCGCAGCGCATGTGACCCCGCTGGCAACGTCGATGCCAAGGATCCTGACTAATGTTGGCACCTTCTCCTTGACCAACACTGTGTTGTGTGTGTTGGGGAGGGGGGGGGGGGCAGCTCTGGCAGGTCTGCAACAGACAACACCTGGTTTGCTGTTTTTAGGCACCATTAATACGTCTCTGGACTTAAGAGACATCGTTTCAACATCCAATCGAGGGATTTTGATCCTCGGGTAAGAGGATTCTGGAGGTCACGTCAACTTTTGAAGTGACGGTGTAATGATCTAGAAAATGCTGTTAACCACGACTTTTTGAGGCGGCGGTTTCATAAGATTCTCTTTTTTAACTACAATTGTTAAATTGCATAGGAGATTCTTTGACAGTGGGCCAACAACCACGGAGACAGACTGGAACAATGCATCAAGCGTTGCATCATGACATGGGAGCCTTAGACTGGAGAGCTCTCGGTCATTACTGGGGAGCATTATGCAGAGTGCCGGGGGTGCGCATCCATCTCTTAGCCCTTGTGTTGTTGAGGGAGGACTGGAAGGGGTCGCGGCGAGCGTTTGCAGAGAGGACGCTCTGCATTAATGAAGCTAATTTATCTATGATCCAAAAAGGGTGGGGGGCGGGGGGGACTCTGGGGCGGGGAGGCGCTTTTTACATGTCCCATCAAAATGCCACTAAACCCTCCTCTCCTTCGGGAGTGTCACACAGGGTCACCTTGGGACAGGTGTGTCTCTGTGTCTTTCTCTGCTTCCTGTTCTTCCTTTTCTGATTCGATTCTCTGCCGCCTCCCCTCATTTTGAAGCTAATGCTTTGCTTTTAGGGAATTAACCACACAAAAAAACAAAAACACTTTTCTTCTCATCCTCATCAGGAAGCATCGAGTACAGCTGTCCAGCCACCAACGAATGTGAGATCACCAAGAGGAGACGCAAGTCGTGCCAAGCCTGCCGCTTCATGAAATGTCTTAAAGTTGGCATGTTGAAAGAAGGTGAGGAACGAGTTCCAATGTGTCCAGTTTCGTTTATTCGTTGTTGCAATTTCAAATTGGAGACGGAAACATTGACCAGATATTTCTTGCGTCGGCTCAGTCCCCAGAGCAGATCGTCCACGTCTGAGGAGCCGCACGTATGAACTGGTTTAGGCCATTTCCCGAGCAACCCTCCACATTTATGAAGGATTGAGACGAGCGATTAAGAATGCACTTGTCTCACTTACTTTGGCAAAATGATTGCAGAAGATGAAATGATCAGGAGACAACAGTTCTACCTTTGTGAAGGTGAAATTAGCAAATAAAAGATGATATACATTTAAATTTCGGTCCACAAAACGGGTGCCTTGGAAACCTGGAGGACATTTTTTCACTCTTCTGTGATGTTTCATCTATTTAATCGATAATTGAAATTGCCTGCCATCATTGCGCCTGGAGAGAAAAACCTAACGGGATTTATACGTCTCAACAAATTCAAGTAAACCGGGAACATGGCGATCATAATGAAAAGGCAGCTTATTTTCATTCTTCTTAAAGATTTGTTTTCTTTTGATTTGAATAATAACTCCGTCATTGTCAAAAGGTCTTTCGATTTTAAAGCGTGTTACATTTGTTTGATCCTGAGTCCTGAAGAGTTGATGAATAAAAAGTCTTTGACTTGAAGCAAACAAATACTGTTTACATTTTCGGGGTTTGCACTGTATGTTGTAAGGGAGAAAGTCACGGGTCCATTCCCCTGTAGAGGTTCAGAGGAAATATCCACTCTATTGTATTGGGCCTGTGAATCGGGAACGTTGACTCCAAAGCCCACTGAACTGCTCCGTGATTACATATTGAAGGTCGTGGTTGGGGGGGGGGGGGACGCCGGTGACCTCCCTCCTCACATCACAGAGATGCTCAACATTTAACTGAGGCGGGTGCAAAAGGCTGAGCCGGGTAATCGTACTCTTAAAAATCTCCCCCATGACTTCCCTCTCCCCTGGGCTCCATGGTGTCCCTCCCCCTCCCCCTTTCTCTGTCTGTACGTCTCCAGTCCCCTCTCTTGGCTGGCGTATTGATCCACTAAAATGCTTTCCGAACATTCCACCTCACTTCCTGCATGTGTTGCTTCTCCTCCAGGGACCTTTGGCAATACAGAGGGGAAGTCTCTGCAATAGATTTTTACTTTTACTTGTTTAAGGGAAGCAGGTCTTTTACTCTATTACCTAATGTTGTATTGGGACTTCCCTGCACATTTTTAAATTATCTTTGCACAAACAGACCTCCATACTTTTATGTTGTGACAATATGAACAAAATCCTATAAAATAATACCTCCTCCGTCTGTTAGTGAGAAAATTCTGGACGGACCTCTGTGAAATTTTCAGGAAATTTTGGGAATGTTATCAGGAAGTTAGTTGCATGGACAGGAACAAATACAAATGTGTCCCTTTTTTGTGCAGTTTAAGCTGCAGCACCTTTGATTCCAGGCCAATCTTTCAATACACAAACCGTATGTAAACAGGCAACGCAACAACAATGCTATAACTATTTCAACATACTGATGATGATGCAATGATGAACAATAGAAGAGAGAGTATTATCTACAAACTAATATACATTTTTTAATGTATATTTCGGCCTTCCTGAGGGACATCGTGAGTAAAGGTGTTGATTATGTCAGATAGAGGGAACACAGCTTACTTTAAATTTACCATGCCAACACTTAATCTAGACGTGAGCGGTTTCATAGAACTGTTGCACAAAATTTAAAAACAAAATCCCAGTTATCCCAGTTTGGGATAACCCCAACCAGCAGGTTGCGATCTGCAGCTCAGCTCTGATGCTACAGCATATAGCCTCACGTAAAAAGGAGCATCTAAAGGTTTATAGGCTCAACCTTGTTTGCTCATCTGAGAACAATGAGTCATCCGTTACACTATTAATACATGTGACCACGCTAGTTGTCTTCATCCTGGCCCAGCGAGGCTTTGACTCTCAGCCAGATCAAACAGCATTGCCCAGATATAAGCTGAAACTATTAGTGCATGCTTAGAGGGGGGGGGTTGTCCACCACTGCAGGGTCCACCACCTGCTAGTCCTAGGATGCAGCATCACGGCCAACCTGACAGCTTGACGTAATGGCATTGAATAAAAGCAAAAAATATTTTTAATTGTGCTGTAGGGCAGTGTCTTACTGGCTTGGGGGGGGGGGGGCAATAGAAAAGGATCTCAGCGTACTACAAATGCAGATTTAATGTCTCCTAATCTGAAGCTGCAGAAAATGTTAACGTTCATTTCTAAATTCTTTGTGTATCCTTTGAATTACACCCACCCCCACCCCATCGATCACAGCCTCCCACAGTCATGTTTTACTGGTGACGGTGCTGCAGCATCATCAGGAATCCCTCTCACAGCAGAAGATGTCGAGAGAACTTATGAGATCAGTCATTCCAAAACTGTCTTAATGTCTCCACGAGGAGCCTCTAAGCTTCGCTCTGAGCGAGCCATTCTGAATTATAAAGCGCCAGCTGCTGCAGTTACGGGCCAGCGGCGTCGGTGGGAAGCCCCTCCTCCACAAAACACCTGCCACCAATCAGCTGACTCCCAGTTCTCACAGCGCTTTGGGTGCCTTCAGACATGTTTGGACTCCGGCGTGGTACCCAAATAAGTCTTTTGACTTATCTTTCGGTTTCTATGCGGGGAAATTCATTTTGCATCTTGTGTCTGAGAGGAAAATCAGAGACTCCGGGGGGGGGGAAAGAAAATGGCAGGTTTCTTTCCGGATCCAGCTTTATGGCGTGCCTCAGCGGGAGCGAGTGCATGAGCATAACACTTGCTGGATTTGGTTTTAGAGCTCAGTGTTTCTTTGGTGTATTTTTTCCTTAAGGGGATTTTCTGACTCTGCAATAATGTTGTGGATGAATACAAGCTGCCAGACTATTTTGGCAACCTACACCGCTGTCTCGCGCTCGCCCGACCACAGATAGCGATCAGCAGTCTTTCCTGAGCGAACGTGGCTAACAGGGTAACGTTACAACCTGACTTTCCTCCAGCCACATGCACAAAAGACTAGTTCAGCCATATCCAATATCACAGATCATCAGGTCCCCTTTCCAATCAATAAGCTCCGATCAGAAACCAATCATTGCATTGGGATGACGTCATCAACGGAACGACACGCTAAGAAGTTGACAAAATATGTATTAAAGTGTGAAAAGAATGCCCTCTGACCCCCTTTGCTTCTTGAGTTTGGTTTGTAGGACAAAAAGAGGGGCGAGCGCTCATGCATGGGGCCTCGTTCGCTTTTCAGGGCGTCGGATGTAGTTGGGAGACGACATGCGGAGAGTTGCCGCCCACCCACGGGCTCTCACTGTCTGGCAGGTGACAGATCAGACACGGAGGCTAACACGTGTTTCTCAGAAGAAAGGGATTTAGCAAAGCCCTGACCTCCTCACAACCCTCCAGCACACACAGACGTTGGCACACAAACTCTCGCATCCATGTCCACATGTGCCAAATGTATAGCGGAGCCACGCGGAATTAGAGTTTGAGGTACATGTGTTCGCCTCTTTGTCCCAACCACTCCAAAACAACAAAAGTGTGAGCGAAGACCACGAATCAAACGCTCCACGTCCCTGAATTGAACCGACTGTTTCAGATGTTTCTATTACAGGTGTGTCTGTGGTCAGTGCGGCTCAGTAATGCACAGTAATTGTGGACATCTGGGTGGGACACCATCAGCATACCCCCCCCCCCCCCATTCTGCCATGCATGAATTTTCCCCTTTTCTCCAACCCAGAATGTGTGCAGCCAAATAAAAGCTATACGATGCCCTTAGGTCCTTAGACGTATCTCAATAAAGGCAAGATCCCTGTTCCTTGTAAAGGGTGGAACTGTGTGGGGGAGCCGGGGGGGGGGGGGGGGGGGGGCACACTGCATCCCTCTGATTTTTCCCTGCTAAATTTGGGAGCTCCTAATCTCCCTTTGGCAGCATTAGCCGGCCAGCCAATTCTGACACATTCTCTAGAAAGAAGCGCCTCTGACAGGTGAGGGGCCGAAAATAGTTGTGCACACACTCACACACACACACACACACACACGCACACGCACATACAGCAACACGCACTCCTAATGCACACCATATGAGCCACATTCATATCCATGTGATGGAATCTGTTCTCCTTGGAGTATGTTCATTTGGCTTCTTTCATATATTTTTTTTATTCTGTATTATTTGTATAATTTTTTTCTTACTTTTTAAATTCTTGTTTGTTTGTTTCTCATTCTCATTATTCTCATAATAAATCAAATGTGGAAAGATGTAATGAATTCCAACATTAATGTTCATGTTGGTGTGACATCATCAAACCTAATCTCCTGGCTGTGAACCTGCGTGTTGATACAATGATCATTTTGTTTATGTGATCAGAAGGGAAAATTGTCATCTACCCATTTAAAGGATATGTGGACTCAAATAAAAATGTAATGCATCAAATAATAATATATATAATATAATAATAAAGCCCACATCATGAATTCACACAGCAGTCGATACATGAAGACGAGCCCAGCCTCTTCGATCAGGCGTCTACTTTGAGTCTGCACAAGTCGATAAAGATATTGAATATTGGGGTCGGGTGGCCAAAAAGACTGGTCCGATGCAAACATGCCTCATGGTCTTTCATAGTCTTTAGACACACACACACACGCACGCACACATGCACACGCACGCACACTGCCAGGATTAACTGTCAGCCAGTATCTTTGTGTCTCAGGCCATCCCTCTCATAGTCATAAGTTATGAGCATACTGTAGTGCACGCTATGATCTTACTGAGCTCATAACATTCAACCCCCCCTGCGTTCATATTTTGGCTGCCATGCTTTATGAAGGGCCAGCAACCATAAAATAGTGAACTGGATACTTTAAAGATGATCTGAGCACCCGCCTGGTCCTCGTGTCATTGGCTCCCTCAACACCAAGACACAAGCCGAACCCAATTGTGTTAATATAGAGGCTGCTGCGGTTCTGGGACGGAGGTGTGGAATGTGGTGCTGACGATGACACAACCCCCCCCCCCCCCCCCCCCCCAAAGGGCCTCATCCAGCTGTCTTGTTGTGGCCAGATTCTCAGTACTGTTCCATATCACATGGGGAGGAGATAATCCTGCACTGGTCGGAGAGGAGAGGAGATGAGAGGCAAAAGCAAAAACCTGATTCATTCAGTCAAAAAGCAGCAGCTCCTTACATCCTATTCTCCTACAGTCCCTTTCTTCAGTGTTGTTGTCTCTCCCCCCCGCCTGTCATTGTTTCTGCCCTCCAGCTTTGAGTCTCTGCTGTAAACTGAAACTGGCTCGTGCTGAGCTCTTAATTCTTGTCAGTGTCGATTAATTATAGGCCAGTTGGATGTTCCAGTTCAAACGGCTCCCGCGGATCTTGGAATGCTAGCTCTGGCTGTTTGGTCACTTGTCGCCGGTTGCAGATGCATGACCCTGAATCAGAGAAAAGTGTGTGTGTGTGTGTGTGTGTGTGTGTGTGTGTGTGTGTGTGTGTGTGTGTGTGCGGTGTGCCGTTTTCTGTCGGTTTACAGGTTCATTGAATTTAGAGTATACACCTGTGTTTCTGCAGTACTCAAGCTTATTGTTCTTATTAGGCCCATGTGTGCCATTAGACGGAGAGGAGCTACTGAATTGATTTAATATCTGGAGAACAGGCACAGCCTCGTGAAGCACAATTTGTAATTTTAAATTTACTTTTAAGCAAGACTAATGGTGAGAACGACATCTGAAGCGCCATCTATCGTAAAACGAGCTCCTAGCTGCCTAACTAACTAATTAAACCTGCGTCCACATGTGTTCAAAGAACAAGGAGTCTATTTGCAAAGCCTTATTGATTTACTTTAAGGCGTACAAATGGAAAGCTGTGTTAGGAGAGGGGCTCTCGATTTAGCTTCAATCTGCCAGGCAGAGAATGATCTCGCTGTGTTTGCTGGGAAGAATCCGCTCCCTCTGGGCGCGGCTGGGTAATTAGGTTAGTGGATAGTCGGTGTCAGGAAATTGAAAGGCCATCCTAATCGGATTCTTTTGTTTCCAGGGGAATCAAAGGAATTTATACGAGTCACTGGGAAATCTCACATGACTCAATTCCACTTGACCATGAAAATCTGTTTGCTCTTTCCTCAATGCTCGGACAACGTTTGACATGAGACTGTAAATACGGTGCATGAGATGTGACCATCGCCTCTGTCCGTGCAGACGGCATTCAAGATAATCCCTGATATGTCTGTTTGTATACTAACAAGATTCTTCCTCTAATCGTAAACTCTTCATTTATAAGGTTTGAAACATTCTAAATCGACTCGGTATTCATTTATGGTATATACGCGTGAATTAGTGAATTAATTTGCTCACCAGAGAAAAACGTTATTGAGCCAAAAATGCCTATACGGCATGATAAACAAAAAGAACAATAAGTGCCCGGGAGCGGTTTATATAACTCATCAAGCCGGGCTGCGATCATTAGCAGCAGTTGCAACGTACGATTTCTTGTCATCCTGCTGAGTAAGTCGCAGTGTCTCTGGGTCAGCGCGTGTGATCCTGTGTGCAGGTGTGCGTCTGGACCGGGTGAGGGGGGGGAGACAGAAGTACAAACGGAGGTTGGACGCAGAAAGCAGCGCCTACCTCGGCCTCACCCTCCCTCCTCCAGCCAAAAAACCACGTGAGTCACACTTTGCCCTTTTCACTTCTCACTTTCATCTGATTCAGCGGAGTTCTGAATAAAACAATGGATCCATCCGCCATTCGTCTTTTTTCCTCTCATCGTTACTTCCATCCTTCCCTCCTGTCAGTGACGAAGATAGTTTCCCATCTGTTGGTGGTCGAGCCAGAGAAGATCTATGCCATGCCTGACCCCACCATGCCCGACGGCGACATCAAGGCGCTGACCACGCTGTGTGACCTGGCTGACCGCGAGCTGG
The DNA here is from genome assembly GCF_040956055.1 of Brachionichthys hirsutus. Taxonomy (NCBI): domain Eukaryota; kingdom Metazoa; phylum Chordata; class Actinopteri; order Lophiiformes; family Brachionichthyidae; genus Brachionichthys; species Brachionichthys hirsutus. Next base: position 2,273,493 of record NC_090916.1, on the reverse strand, counting down.
TCGTCATCATCGGCTGGGCGAAACACATCCCAGGTAGAGAGACCCGACTACACACATATATAGACGCTGCTATATACTGTATATATATACTGTGTGTGTGTACACTAAACAAAAATGTAAACGCCCCATGTCGGACTTTTGAGTTGTTAGGGTCATGCCTAAAATCAATCACAATTCATTTTGCTATTGAATAATCTTCAGATCACAGTCCATTACATCTCGATATTGGCATGTGAAAAGAAGCACCAGTCCTTCCACCATGGTGGGGCTCAGGTTGACGAATCAGTATATTGTGTGTCCAACATTTGCTTATCTCAAAGCAACGCCTCTCCTTCGCGTGGAGCGGATGAGGCTATTGGACACGAACTCTCAAACGTCCCATCGTCTGATAGTGGGCAGCAACCGCTCTGGTGGACATTCCTGCTTCCAGCGTGCCTATTGGCACGTTCCCGCATGACCGATGTCATGAGCAAATGCTCACAGGCAGTGGGGGACTCAAATCTGGGACACTAATCAAGAAAAATATCCATTTTGTACAAGTAAAAGACGGTATACGCTCACAATAGTTCACATGGGGCATTTATATATTTTTTCAGTGTATATATATGTATATGTAGTTCACTGACTGTGCACAGTATACAGACACACATTTTTGTCATGCCCACGGGATAATTAACATCTGCTGCTCATCTGCACCGAAGGGAGAAGCCAGTCCCATATTCTAAATATCTAATCAATAAAGAGCAGCTGAAACTTTTGATTTGACTGGGGTAGAGTCTGGGGGGGGGGGAGATCCGCCCCAGTGTCAATATATTCCATTTCAATCCCAGACTTAAAGTAGGTAAACCTCCTACTCTGAGAGACCACACATGCAGGAGGGCTTGTGTGGAATTGATTTATTTAGGGAGGAACTGATGGATTTCCATGGTCCTTGTTAACGTATTCTTAAATAAGCCTCATTGCAAAAAGTCCTTTTTTGTTTCCTCAATTGAAACAAACAGCGTGTTTTTAAAAGAAGCACAGAATGAACAGACAGATGTTTCTCAGCACACATCTGGCCAATTTGTCTACATTCAGTATATTTATAGCAGCGCAAAATACATTTATTACTTATTTAACTCAATCAATTAAATGTTCAGCGGAATTTATTGGAGCCGAATCTGACTGCATTTTTTATTTTATTTTTTTTGTCCCACAGTTATCACTGCTCTGTCGCAGGTCGACAACAATGCAGCCCGTAATGTCTGTCCTACCTGTGGACTAAATCATTGGCTCAATGCTAACTGCCGCTAAGCTCCGTGCCCCGTCCAGGGTTAGCCTTAATCACTGATCCCACGTCAGATTTATGTTGGACACTTTAATTAATGCGTCTTTGAGTCATTAAAGCTGTGTTGGCCCCAAATCTGCCCAGAGACCTCAGATGATTGACTTTGGGGGGGGGGCTGACTCGGAGTTCTGGCTTTGGAGGGATGCTGGCTCACAAGGTGGGGGTTTAAGCAATGGGACAAAAGTCACCAAGAGGACCTGGCGCGATGGCAGATAGAGTGCCAACAATCAAATCCTTCAATTTATGAGGTGCAAAAATAAATTACAGACATTTACAGTCTTTGTTTCTATAAATCCAGACCCAACAGAGTTATTAAAGGGACACGTGACACTCTGAGGACATTTTTTACCTGGGGGGTCAGGGTGTCACCAAGTAACGATTAAGACAAAAGGGGTCCCTACAGTTTAACAGTCCACTCCCCCCATTACACTCATAGCCCAGTGAGCAAATGGCCTTAACGATGAGGTAATAAGATTCATTACTGCCGATCGCTCCATTAATGTAAAAAGTCCTTCAACATTGGCACGCGGAGACGGAGAAGGAAAGACGAAGCGTCGGCTTGCTTTCCTGTGACACGTTGTCATTTTAGAGGCTTGCGTGAAATACCTCGACTCGGCTCGACTTATTTTAAGTTTGCCTTCAAGAGCAAAGCGAGTTTAAATATGCGAGCTGATGACTGCATTGATCGCCTGGTGTAGCTGCTGACATGTAAGTACACACAAACAGTGTAGATTCATGTTCCAGGCAGCGTTCAAACGCCCTCTGCTATTTAACGCTCACTCAGATGAGCGCTTTATTCTCTTTCCTCTCTTTTTCCTCTCACTCACACAGACTCTCCACCATCTTTCACGCCTTCCTTCATCTCCATTTCCCCCGACTCTCCTGTCCTGCTCCTCCTGCTCATATAGGACCCTCTCGGCTCATTATTACCTCTGTCTTTTTATTAGGCCCATTAGGGCTCTTAGGAGGCCTGTAATGATACTAAATGAATAGAGAGTGAACTGCTGTCTGTTTTAGACCCAGCTCTCAGTGACAGCTTCAAGCTTCACTGCCAGCCGCTCAGTTTCTTCATTGGGCAGAAGAGGCATTCAATTATCACTTCTGTGATCTGTACCTGTGCTGTACTGTTGCAGAGCCAGAGTGCTTTTCCTGAAAACAACCACTAAATTCTATCTGATATTGAGGATGTGGCGCCTTATAGGAATACATTCATGTTATAATATTTGAGCATGCGGTCGACTCGTTCAGAACGACTATGGGGATCTTGCGTGTCGGCTTGATGTCCTGCTTATAATGTATTTTAACCCCAGGCATAAAACTTTAGCTGAGGTTCAGAGACGTTAAAATAAACACGCTACAAGCAAATTTTAAATATGTATTGCAATGTTTTGCAAGAATCAAATATGGACTGAGCTTGGAATTGAGACATCAAGTCATTTGTGCAGAAAGCAAAGTGCTGTTTCTGTATGCCTTGATAGAAGTGCAGGCATTGCTGTCTTTCTACAGAACAGCTGATGAGGGTTCATTTTCCTCTTTGCACTGGAAACCTGGAAAAAAAGGTGCTCTACATTCATGCTTTTTGTTTTCACAAGGGGATAAAATGAGAGAGCTACACGCAGACGTTCCCCAGTTTGCTCAGCGTTCTGTCATGTTTGGTCAAACGCCACCAAGTGAGTGGGATGACATATTGATATTTCATCAGGGTGGGGGGGGGGGGGGGGGCGGGCGCTCAACTCAGTCACCCCAGGGCGGTGCACCTGAAGCTCTGGGGTGACCCCAGGGAGACGGAAGTGATTTCACTGCCTCAGTAAATTGAGTGGAAAGAGAAAAAGGCACATCTACTGGGGAAAAGAAAGGATGATTAGGAAAAGGAGAGCGCTGAAGAGGATGACAGTCCTTCAAAAGATGTCAAAGGGGGGGGGGGGGGGGGGCATAGCAGAGATTCTGTTGCCCTGAGCATTAGACTGATGTGGGTTTTGGGTTTTTTTAAACACTCATAATAAGAATTATTTTAGGATAGTGATTGGTTTATTTTTCAAACTCTCATTAGCTTTTTAGGAATATTTTAAAAGCGATGTAAATAAATGCTACAACATTAAAGGGCCTCGTTTTCTATGTAGATAGAAAGTAATTAATTATTCCTACAGTATCAACATTTAGCGATTCTGCAGCCCCCCCCCCCCCCAGTAATCGTGTACCGGATGTCCTCCATCAGCTGCCTGTTTGTCAGATCTGAGGCTCGGATCGATGCCCCTTTCGCATTTGGTGGACTGATTACAATCTACTAATCAATGACACCCCCTGTACTCTTTTCTCACTCTGTCTCTCTCTCTCTCTCACTCGCTCTCTCTCTCTCCGTCATCCCACTATTTGCTTGATAAGAAGGATTGGACCTCTTTTAAGTCAAACTGCCCCATCCATGCAGCCTCAGATTTAGGTAAGCAGAGCGGTGGGTTGAAGGCCCTGGTCAATTCCCCCCAATCACCTTCCTATTCACTATAGACTGCTGAAAGGTATTGTGGCAGTAGAGTCTCTTTCAGATGTCCGTCTCCTTGATGGGGGGGGGGGGGGGGGGGTGTAATTACCAGACAAGAGAGTTGATAGGACGACCTCCAGATCACGGGGCTTTAATCAGGTGGAACATTTGTGTTTGTGTTTAGTCTTGAATTGAAAGTGTAATGGCATAATAAAGCAATTCAATTGATTTTGAATTCCAATACTTTTGTTTATGGCTGACAAAAAAACGCAGTAATAAATGGTAACAAATATTATCCACGGCGACAAACTCTTCTGCCTTGAGGTGCCGTGGAAATGAAAGTAGTTGCAAAAAAGTAGTTTATCACTTTAAAGACAACAATTTATTGGAAAAGATTCATTTCCGTGCACAAAAGAGTCGAATCTGCATTACAATGCGGCGCCTCTACGTTAACGTGGACATCGGCGTGTTGCGACAGACGGTCGCCACCAAGCAGAAATAACGCTTGAGTGTCTGACTCCATTTTAATTAAAGCCCATCAGTTTAGTCTCTTTTGAAATCCGGAGTTAATGTGTTACAAAGGAAGAGTCCATTTTTGTATTCTCTCTTGTTTACAGTGAGGAGATTGTTCGGTTTATTAAGGGAGACGAGTCTCATACTCCTGCCTGTCGGCTGCTGATGGTTGAAGGAGGCTCGTGTTTCAAAGGCCTCTGCACTTGACTGATTTATGTTCTTGCTTTAAGCCACCGCGTACCGTCATCGGCCTCTTTTTCCTGTCGGGCTTGTCCGGGGATTATGCGGCGTTACATACGATACGCAGACCATAAAACACACCGAGGTCTGTCGATTACCGTGCAGCGAGGTTAATGGGACGATGTCGTGGATTTTGTCACGTATACATCTATTTAAAACTCTTTTTTTTTTTTTTATTCTGCAGGATTTTCCACTCTGTCGCTGGCAGACCAGATGAGTTTGCTGCAAAGCGCCTGGATGGAGATTCTAGTGTTAAGTATCGTCTTTCGCTCCCTGCCCTGCGAGGACGAGATTGTGTACGCGGAGGACTACGTAGTGGACGAGGAGCAGGCGAGGATCTCCGGCCTGCTGGACCTGCACGTCGCCATCCTGCCCTTGGTGCGACGCTACAAGAAGCTACGCATGGAGAAGGAGGAGTTTGTCTCGCTCAAAGCCATCGCCCTTGCAAACTCAGGTATAGTTTCTCCTTGGTCTGAGCTCACACAAAGCAGGTAAACGTTCTCAAATCAAACCAAACCTTATTTCAAAGACGATGTCGGGAAGAGCTTTTTGTTCTCTGTAATTTTCTGTAATTACATGGCATCAAAAAAAAAGCTGCAAAGAGATAATACAGAATATCAATCTTGAGGACCTTTTTAACAATGTGAAGATCATTATTAAAAGTGGCAAATAATTAACATTCATAATACAAAATTAGTCTCTGCACAGAAAAGTCTGAGGCTTTGATCACTTTGGTATTAGAAGAATTATGTATGGAAAGGTTCCATCCGGAACTTTATATTTATATATTTTTTTATCGTATTTATATTTTTGCAGTGAATAAACAGAGATGCTGTGAACTTGAAAGGAAGGAAGGTGCATCTCGATGCTGAATCTGACATGAATCCAGATAGTTGGCATTTAATTAAAGTAAACAAAGAAATAAAGCAGAAACATGTCAAGTCGTTGTCTGTATCTGGCGAGCCGATCATTCCACGGTGAGGGATGCCTGATAAGAGGGGACAAAAAGGTCAGAGGCGGCTTTCATTTAAACACTCCCAAATGTGTGTGCATTTCTGTTTAAGTGTGTGTGTGTGTGCGTGCGCGCGTGTCACAACGCGCTCTCATTCTCTCCATCTCCATAACAGTAGCTGCCAGCGTGCCACAGCCGAGGGAGATATATTTAGCATTTCATTAGGAAAACAGGGGCTGTCAATAAAATGTGTTAAGTGGAGTGGAATGAGCGTTGGGGAGCGACGGGCCTCGTTTGTTCCAATGTGAAGATGCTGCGCCCATATCGACAGTTTGCCTTTCATGAGGCCGGGCCTGCCCCCCCCCCCCCACTAATCAATGCCTGTTAGGACTCTTTTCTCCTGCCTGACTGAAAAATGAAAAATGCTGAGCCCAGAGCTTTAGAGAGAGAGAGAGAGAGAGAGGTGAATCTGAGAGGACTGGAGGGAATGCTGGAGGAGCTGATGGAAAGACAGCGGCGTTTAAAGGTAAGGGAGAGTTGTGAGAGAGGAAAGCAGGGGATGAGGGAATGGCTGGCAGAGGCCGAGAGGGCAGCCTCGGCCCGTTTGAACGCCGTCTCGGGGAGCTTCGGGCTCCAGGGGTCCTTTGGGGGTGACAGCTGTGGAAATTCATGGCCATTGATTTTGTAATTAGCGGAGTATCGACGGGATTGACGCCATGCTGCTGACGGATTACATGGAAATTGTTTCTTCAAAGTTAGTTTTGCATTCTGCGCCTAACCTCCTTCAACACACACACACACAAGCACACACACACACACACAGCCAAACGAGGATCAGATCAGCATTAACATGAAGGTTTCAAATGAACACATGTGCGGTCCACATAGCCTAGTTAATTTCCCAAGATAGAAACGCAATTTACACAGAAGGCGAGTGGTAAAAGAGACTTAATCAGTCAGTTAGGAACATAATTAGCCTTGTACTTTCCTTTTTTTCTGCCTCATTTACATGTTTGTACATGGTCTTACTTCACTCGACGACTTTCACGGCCCAAGCCGATCTAATTCGCTCCCACACTTCAATCAGCCGCCAAATGTGGCTCAGCTTTAGCGGTGCGGCGTGTTTAGGAAGAAGCGAGTCCACCGCCTTCCGTTAGCGACACCCAGGTGAACGGCTCCCCATTCAATTAGAATGCCGACCTGAATCCGCAATTTGTCATCTCATAGTTTCCTCTATCAGTTAACGGGCGGCGGATGCGACTCATCCACAGATGAGACCTGATGCCGCGAGATTGTGCAGCGGAATTGGCTGAAAGCGAATCGCTGCTTGTGCATTAAAACACTCCGCTTGTCCTTTGGAGGACAAGCATTTGTCCCCCCCCCCCGAGTTGTAGACGTACACATAGAGAGCAGTTTTTAATAAGTCTCAACTGGTTTTATTTTAGAGACTATACATAAGGGGGCCAACTGCTCTTTCTTATGGAAATGAAGGCCATCTGCTGCCATCATTCCGCTGAACGATATCCTGGTAATGCAACCATCTGAATTCATTAGCGGGGGGGGGGGGGGGGGGGATGTGGTCGCATGATACCAAAAGAAATGAATCTTTTTCCTGACCCACCATATATTCATACAGACTTCCAGTGCCTCTCTCTCTCTCCCTGGAGTCCTGGCCACGCACGGGCATTTATTTAAGGAGCGTCATTAACCATTAACAAGAGAAAACCTCTCTCTGAGATTACACGAGTGCAAGGACAGACTGAAGAATTCAAAGCTGCACCAAACCAAACAAGCAGATGCAGATTTTACATTCTGCGCATCAGTAGAAAATGTTTACCTTTTTTAATTGTATCCATCTGTCATTGAATTCGTCATTTTAAAATGGGTGTGTGATCGCTCTCTCTCCCATTCCTGCCCACCTTCTCGCTCCAGACTCCATGCACATAGAGAACATTGAGGCTGTCCAGAGGCTTCAAGATTCCCTCCATGAGGCTCTGCAAGACTTTGAGGGCTCCCAGCATCCAGAGGACCCTCGACGGGCGGGCAAGCTGCTAATGACCCTGCCTCTCCTCCGTCAGACAGCCACCAAGGCCGTGCAGCACTTCTACGGGATCAAAATGCAGGGCAAAGTCCCCATGCACAAACTGTTCCTGGAGATGCTGGAGGCCAAGGCTTGACACAAGGGCCTGACATTGGACAGACGGCTACATCACCCAATGGGAGGCGAGGGACAGTCCATAAAAAAATAAAAATAAAGGTGGTGTGCCAATTGGAAGTTAAAGGATGAACACTTTTAAATTGTAAGAAACCTAAAAATAAACAAACAAAATACTTGAGATGGTTAAAAGTGTGAAGGTGAACCTGACCTGACTGACATGGGATCGTGATGATGTATATGATGTGGTGTACAGAGATCAGGCAACGGGGGGGTCTTGTCATACCCAGCGACCCAATGCTCTATATCACCTGAAGCTTCTTATTTTGATCGACAAATGAAAGCGTGTGACTATAAATGTCCAGGAGAACTGAGCGGCTACGTAGCCACATTTACCTGTTGCTTTCTTTCATTATTTTCACATTTCAGTTGTTAAGACAATAGTCTCTAACTGGTCTGCATATAATATGTGTACTGTATATTGTGTGAAATTGCACTTGGCCAGGGAAGGGGGGGTGTGGGTGGGGTGGGGGGGGAGGGGGGGTGTTGTAAGGCATGTTCTTATATTTGTCCATCAAAGAACGAGATACCTACCGTGGGTTTGTGAGATCCTTCATTTCCTTGTACTATATTTACCTCGTCGCAGCTTTGTCACATCAGCGGTATCTCGGCGCTGACAGAAGGACAATGGCTGGCCAGGGATCATAAATCACCAAATGTTTGCACTAAGCATCTCTGAATAACGTGGCAATAATGGGTATCGTGCTCGTATGGCTCTGTCTGGTAGCTTCTGAGTGTCGGCCAGTGGTTTCTACTCGTAGCGACTAGATCTCCTCTCTGTGGCGGTGCCACGCAATACTGGCAATGGAGCAAACTGTGAAAAGTAGGCCTGCATTATAAGCTACATCCTGTCCTGGGGGGGGATTTTTAGCATCAACTGTACAGTACGACTTCTGGAAATACAGCAGCGAGGGCTATGCAATATAACGCAATTGGATCTGAAGGCCCTATGACGATGTTTGAGTCGATGGTTTGCGATGCCTCCGAATCCGATTGCATTATACTGCGTAGGCTTGACTGCGTGTGTCCCCTTTGGTTTAGCTTTCGTTCTCGAGCAAGTGTCACTATATTGTCCGTGTTCGTCCCGCATCCAATCGCGTTCTGTTTGTGTTTGTGTTTGCATGTGTGTGTGTGTTACCGAAGCCAGTGTGTTCGCCTCACGCATCCAAACAACCAAATCCTTAAAAAGACCTCATGAACATGGTGCGATCACGATAGCTGCTGCGTGTGAAGAGACATCACGGTCCACCCAAGTTGTGTCTAAGCCTACAGGAATGGCCAATAGGGATCTTTTCCCATGCAACTAGTGCAGCTAACGCTCAACAGACATCCATGAGATCCAGCTGAACATCAAGAGTGTTCGCATTTTGTCTTTCCTGGCCATTCAAAAACGAAGAGGGCGGCTTTTTAAAAATGGTTTGACAGATTACATCTTTAATATGAGCGTGCAACAAAATAATGACACTTGTGTTTCTAAAGTTTCACTTCACACTCTGAGGTGAAACTCGTCAACAGCAATGACGGATTCCTCTGTGTTGTTGTTGTTGTTGTTGTTTTGGTCATCGTTAAGGAAAGCTTCTGATCATTCAGTTCATTTCTACAAACACTGACGCTGTGATGTGCCCAGACTAAATCTGTGTGGTCCATCACTGATTAGATACTTTAATAGTATTGTAAAGCACTTGCCAAACTATTCAAAGAAAGAAATCTGACTAATGTGATCTGTTTATCAACAATCATCCATTCGTAGGATTGAATTAGATTAGAATCAGATTATGCCCATCGGTGAAGAGTTGAACAGCTTTTTTAGGTGTTTATTAGCTTCTGCCCTGAAGAGAAATAAACGTAGAGCCAAGCCACCAGGAATAGACGCTGTTGATTCACTGTAATGTACTGCATAGATAATTAGAACCCAACACTGTAGAGACTACGTTTCCCATGATGCCGCTCCCTAAATATATATAACCAGTTCATCCATCCCCAGTTGAGGTGAGGGACATAAAGTAAAGTCTTCCAACACGTTTCTGATGTGCTCACGTAGTTTTCACTGATCCTGTAATTCTGACTTTGAAACAAGATAAAACTCTTTTTTTGTAGAGTCAACTGAAACAAATCTAATATCTATGAAACTACTGTCAGGAAGTTCTATCTTTCATACTACGATGTCAAAGCATTTCTATAGGTTCCATCACCTCATCTTGTGCTGCCGGTCTGAGCATACCCCCCTGCAAAAAAACATTTACAAATGTCTGCCCTCTCTCTGACCAGATCCTTCTCATACAACCTCTGATGAATGATGGCAGATAAAAGTATTTATTCTTAGAGTTCTAAAACTATCCCGCTGCGTCTTCGTGGGGTGGAGCATCAGACTGACATTTAGTTGTGCATGCTATTCATTGCTGCACGCTGAAAATGCATATTTCACATTTCCTGCAGCTGCTGTGCATTGATATAACTATGATCATTTCTTTAAGTAGCCGGTTTAATGGATTTCTCATGGTGTTGGCGACCCACCTGTAAAGCTATATAATACAAATCATTGTGTTGAGTCAAGTGTTGCCGTATTTGGGTAAAAGGTGGAATATTTTTACATTTTCTGTGTCTCTCAACGCTTCTCGTTTTTTGGTTAGCACCCCCAGCAGGACGTGCGGTGGTGAAGTGGCGGAGTGGTGTCGACTATACCTCGGTTAATATTTTTTTTAAATTACACAGGGTTTGGAAGCGGGCCATTGGTTCCTCCTGGGAATCAGTGGCACAGAAATCAAGTGACATCACTGACTGGGTATTATTTTAAAAAAATGTAGATGAACCTGCTGCAATTGGGGAGCACATTCCTTGGAGGAGAAAGCTGCTCATTCGTTGCTCCATTTGCAGGCTTAGCTCCGTGCTCACGAAGATGACGAGATTTACATAAGACACGGAGGAGCCTCCTTGGCCAGTTCTATGAAGGACCCTGCTAGCTGTATGTAGCGTAGACGTGTGATTACCCAGGAGGTTTTCGCACCTCAAAACGAATGTGTTAGCGATTGTAATATATGAACCAAGTTGAAACAGAGCTGTAGTTCACTTTAATTATAAATTGACCCGGTGCTCGGAAAAAGACGGAGCAACTCTGCACACACACACACACACACACACATCCACAAACCTAGGGGATGAAATGTGAACTATTAGAGATGAGAAAAAAAGCCAACCGGAGCTGGATTTCATTGGATGGTTGTTGTGTGGCATTTTAATGTGTTTTGTTTGTTGTGTTCATGCCTATTGTGTAAATATATGCTTTTTTGGGGGGGTGAGTCAGATCTAACAATGCACTGAATGTACAGTGATAATAAAATCAAATGGTTTATGTAAACACTGGCAATGATTTCCTTAAGTATGTTCAAATCAAGAAACATTGGAACAAAAGAACGAAAAGAAAACACCAAATGATAAAACAATTATTTTAGCGACAAGATTAACTCAACGCAACATTTGATAATGTTGAATAATGAAAACCATCAGTTTTATTTTACCTGAATGTGACGGTGTTTGTAATAATAATTATTATTTACAACACAGTTTTACTTAATAGATAAAATTGCATGAAACAATCCTTTCTTGAAGAATTAGCACTGAAATTATTACTTATTATTTATTATTCTCAACATAGACTTTATTCGCTTTACTCCATTACATGTTCAGAATATGCACAGAGATGCAGAAAGCCGGAATAGATTGAAGTTGGTCTACCAAAATTAGTGTTTCATGTAACGCAATTCTATTTTTTATGAAATGCTTTGATATCCAGAACAGACTGCAGTCAATCAGCACGTCTGACCGCGTGTCCATGTGTGCACTTTACGCCAAACAAGACATCGCCTCGGGGTGTAACGGGCATCTCCCGCCCCGGCTGTCAGTCGGTTAGCCGTCTACACAGCGTCCCGTTTGACCTTGCGTTTAGCAACAACACGGGCTTGAATGCACATCTGACACGCGCTCCCTTCCTTTGTGGTGCAATCCTGTGGAAGTCATTTCATTTACTGGGCTTTCAACTTCAGCCAATATGGAGGTTCGGGGAGAGAGTCTGCGTTTAATCAGCCCTGCCACAAACCGTTCGGCTAAACAAAGTCAACTGTGAGGACCAATGAAAGGATCGCTCAACAGGAGATTGAATTCAACATATAAATGTTTTTATTTTATTATTATTATTCTCTTGGCCACTCCATCTTATTGCTGGAAACAACAGCTGTATTAAATTGTAGCTTGGTCTGCACAGTATTGTCAGCATTATCAGTATGTATAAAATAACCAGTCACACTGAGGGACCGCTGACAAATAACTATACTAAGCTCCTCATAGTGACTCTTTATCCTGTGAACCTTAAAGTTCCTCCCCCCCCCCTTTACATGCTTGTCTGTTGTGACGCAGAACCTTTGACCCCCCCCCGTGCTGCCTCAACCGGTCAGGGATGTTCACACTTTGACTCTGCTGAGGCTTATTCAGCACAGCTGAGGGGAGACTCCTCAGAGAAAAGGCTGTAAAGTGTCAGTCACGGTTTTGTCTTCGACAATGCAGCCTGCAGGTGAGAGTGAGAGAAGGAGATGGCGAACCATCAATATGTTCCCTGTGCAAAGTGAAGAAGGTCATGATTTATGGCTCGTGGCTACAGAGTACATACATGCTGAATCTACCCCCCCCCCCTCTCTGTCTCCTGGCTCAAGGACAGGTAAGGGTGCCTTTCTCTGCAGCTCATCCCCCCCCCCCCCCCTACACCCCCACCATGAAGTCTGTGGCACTTAGCGACAGACAGGAGAGAAAGGCTGGTGTTCTTTCAAAATGAATTGAGCGCCATCTATAGGTTGGCGGTGTGACGGTGCCTCCGTCATCCAGAGTACAGGGAAGAAACAATCAGATGTGCATCAGAGTGGTGCGCCCCCCCCCCCCCCCCCCGGCTACCTGAGCTTCTCCTCATCCACGTGCTTCTTTTCATGTTTCATCACCTCATCAGTCACGTCCGTCTCTCGGTCTCCTTTTACTCGAGGACAGAGAGAGGACAGCTGTGGGTTTTCAGAGGCCTCTGAACAGCTGCAAACCCCACACGGCATTGCATCTGTTCAAGTCTCAGCATTACGGCTTGTACCGCAGCTACAGCGAGTTATAGTACGGTTCATAGCGGGGTTCTCCCTGGTACTACCCTATTAACCAGTGAGCAGATGGAAATTACATGGGAGGTTGTTCAGTCTGGAAATGGACCTGCAGACAACTTGCTTTCTCGCTCAGCTTTCTGGGAAAATTTAAATAAGGGCTACATGAGAGAAATCCGGGCTTGTCTGTAATTTAATTCAATGTTGACACAGTGAATACCCAAAGTGTTCCCTGAATCTTAAAAATTCTTATTTATTTGGATGATTTATTGTATCTGGATGATGTCGTTACTTTGCCTTTGGACAGAGACAGACGTAGCAAATGGAGTCCGCATTAGCATTTGACCTCCCCGCATTATGCTTTGTTTACTTGCCTCTCCTCACCTCTATATATATTCTCAGACAAAATCGGCCTTTCACAGAAGACTCTGGCTGTGACACAGTTCTGTTACTGGGCAGTATAGGTAAGTACCACATTTGCATTTGCAAGATTTCTCAAAGAACTTGAGCATGCAGACACAAAGATTGGGAGGGGGGGCTGCTCTGCTCCTCGGGGACGAAGCCACTCCCAGACACTGTTGTCTACGCTCTCTGGAGTCCTGACAGCTGCTGAAATCCCCAGAGATGAGGAAAAGAAGTAGGAACAAAAGTTACAGTAAAGAGTCACAGACACAAGGGAGGAGGCTTGTACTGAATGTTGTTCTGCACTAATTGCTTATGGACCAAACAATGTAAAAAATTCCTGCCAAAAAAACATTGATTTTTTTCCATTTCAATTTCTATTCCGGCTTCACCGATGACAATAATCTCAGATCGTACTTCAATATGGATCCTTAAAAAATAGTTTCAGCATTTTTAAGGTTTCCAGAACTAATTTCAGAAGAATGCACATTAACAATCACCCATAATAATACTACTACTAATAATAATAATAATAATAATAATTGGGTTTGTGTTTATGTACGCACGGCAAACCATACCAGGAAAAGGAAAAACGCTCAGTTTAAGGTATTAGTGAAGTCAAGCAAAATGAAAACATGAAATGAAATGAAAAACATTTTTGATGGAAAGATAAAGAATAATTACCACTGTAATTATATGCTCTGTGCAATATTAGAATTTCCACATTTCACATCAAGCAGGTCATGCATCCTGTGTTTGCAAAGTTATAAGCAAGAAGTCATGAAAAACATTTGCAAAAATACTCACACACACACACACACACGCCCATATTACCAGACCGTGGGGTGTGGCGGTGTGTGCTGTAGTTAATTGCACAATGAGAAACTGTTCTCTAATTTATTTTTTGCCTGTCCTGAACAAGAGTGATCATGAAGCCCCACTCATCTCACAGAACACAATTTTCATATTTAATGAGCATGACTCCAATACAATTACAGTAATTAGTCAAATCTCACTCGTGGCCAATGGAGCTCGCCGCCATTATTAGCGGCTCTTATTAATGATGTTGCACATGTGGCGCTCATAGGGTAATTGAGGGCACGTGTGAGTCTGGGAACCGGGGTGCTGGGGATTGGAAGCTAGTTAAAGGTGTTAGCATTGTTTCCATCCATTCTGGGCCTTATGTTAACGGAGGTCTGCTTGATATTAACTTTGAGATTGAGCTATTGACTTAGTCTCATCTTTGACCACAGTGGGTTTTTACCTTGAAAGGGATGACTTCCTTTCTAGGACAGGTCCGGCTTGAATGGACGCTTCAGTTTGTTGCACCATCAGCTGACCTCGCTGTTTGTATTTCACTTGCATGCGTCATTTCATATTAGTTCATGTTATGGACGGGAGCGAGCCCATTTACTGTGACCTATGACACTGCAGTCTCTGACATTTTCAGGGTTTCTTCTTCTTCTACGGAGGTGTGTGTCTGCTGCAGTAGCAGCACGTCAGCCGAATGTGAATCGCATCGCATGTATGCCGTCTTTGCATCGGTAGATGACGTGATGTAGATTTAAATTTGAAATATTATGGATTACTTTGGGGGTTGCAGCACGGTGGCGCTGTGGTAAGCGCTGTTGCCTCACAGCAAGAAGGTCACAGGTTTGAATCCAACTTGCGGCCTCAGTCTGCATGTTCTCCCCGTGCCTGTGTGGGTTCTCTGGCTTCTCTCTCCGGGTTCTCCGGCTTCGTCCCACCACCAAAAACATGCCGTTTCTGCGAACTGGCTCCAATAAATTGCCCATAGGTGTGAGTGAGTGAGTGTGTGAATGATTGCCTGTCTCTGTGTGGTCCTTCTCCGGGTTGTAAGCCCCGCCTCTCACCCGTAGACTTCTGGGATAGGCTCCAGCACTACCCACGCACGACCCGGTAACGGACAAAGCGGTTTTAGAAGATGAATTACCTTCGCTGCTTTTTAGATATTGCTCATGTTTGTAATAGAGGTAGAACCACCACAGAAGGCAACACACACACACACACACACACACACTGGTTTATGTTGTTCCATGTGAATCATTTAGGTCAAGACTGATGTTTATAAAGACACAATTACTCTAATCAAAGAAAAGTGACTTAACGGCCTGTTATCCAATCAAGGGCAGTGTCACCGCTGAGTTAATGAGTGTGACGCTGCAACATAATTAGCGGAACACAGTTGAATTAGACAGCAGCAGCGGCGCCGCTTTGGTGTTTTTATGATTAAACGTGGAGAAAAGGCAACAATTAAGCCTGATCTTTGAAATCCCAGTCTCATTCAAGTCAGAGAGGGCGTGCATTGTTTTGGGGGAAGGGCTCTGGAGATGAGGCTGCGGTTGTTGGAAAGTTTGAAATGCAGTCCAAAGACAAGAGCTTTAAGTGAGAGAGGTCATGGGGGGGGGGGATTCAGGGACAGACTCACACACAGCTACTGTGGGTGCCATGTCTGTCACAGGGAAAGAAAACTCAAGAAGTTGACTAAACCGTCAACCTGGAGCCAGCAAAAGATGATAGAAATACAGTGTATCATGTAAAAAGATCAGGTGATACGTTGTTAATAAAGACAATCAGATCTTGTGTAACAAAATAATGTTTTTTTCAACACTGAACTGCCGTTTTTTTGCTTGTCTTTGACCAACACCATTTTTAAATGCACATAATTGAAAGGGCTTTGTAACTATTGGATTTTAGTGTCCCTTACTTCTTCATTCTCAAATTGTCAACCCTTGTGACAGCACTCACACTTGTGCAAATTAGAATTTTGATCACCCTTAGCTGTACTTTGTGTTTCGAGGTAACTCCTAACACAACGTTGTCCACGACTCATCTGCTCTAACGGCAACGGGCTGCTGGGAAGCATCGCAGTCTGGCTGCAGCCTGCAGGAGGGCAGCCCTTATTAGTGATGTGCTAATGTGACATTAATTGCTTTTTACTTTTTCACACCATTAAGAGGCTGCTATCTGTTTCAATAGCCTGGCCAGATGGTTTATCTGCGCCGCACTGGCAATGGTGTATCTAATGGGCTGGAGCGCAAAGCATTAAAATAACGACAGCAACAGGCAATCGCAAAAAGAAAAAATGCCCATGAGTGACCAGCGAGCGTGGACATAGAGAGAGCACCCGCCACGCTGTGAAAAGCAGGACGCGGAGAACAAGAGCTGCTCTCTGAGATCTTTAATTTGACCAAATCTGAAAAGGAATGACAACGAAAGGCTTATTCCGCGGCCCTCAAATGCGTCACGTTAGTTTGTGTGGCACAGCTTTTAAGCTTTCGCTGAGCAGGAATGACGAGCGTTCCTTCAAAGTATTGGCAGCAAATTGACTAAATGCTGAAAGTGAGGCTGCCGTATTGAGCAGTAAAGCCGAGACTGGGGTCAAATGCAAAATAAGAGGAAGCCGGTGCTGGAGACACCCAGGGGGGGCCTTATTCCCTCCATCTTCTGTCCTCACTCTCCTGTCCACATCCCCAACACATCCCCGCGACCCTGATGCCAAACCTCGATGACCTAGGCCAAGATCAATAGCGACGCTTAAAGTGGATGGACTGTGTAAATAGAGATGATAGATCCTGCCGATGAGGACGCCTTGACCACTGATGGCCTCTGACTGGTGCTGTAGCATTTGATCATTGATGACTGTCCATATCTTTGCTGCTGAGAGAAGTGTGGTCTGTCAGTGGGACATCAGTACCATGAAGCATGTTGGGCTGGATCAAATGTGAGCGGTCAGTTTTTAGATGATTCTCTGTGTGTGCAGTCGAGGATCAGTAAAATTAAAGGCAAATTATTTGAAGCCCCAAATGCAGAATTCCCTTTGTCAAATGCTTATTTGCAATTAACAATATATATATATATATTTGGTGTTTGATGTCAAACTAGGGCATGTGCAGCAGTATGGTATTCTGGGATTTACAGCTGTAAATGATGATGATTATTATTATTGTTATTATTATTATTATTAATTATTGAATATTTTCTGTCTTTAAAGTTGTAGCGTTTTTAATGTGTGGGATAAGAAATCCATTTTGCAATCTGTATGCAATCCTTCACGGATGCCAAATTAACGACTGTTTTTCACCATAATATACATCAGGTTGGAATTCGAATAAAGACCAGAAGGCATGCATTTTTAAAAGTGATTTATCATAAATAAAACATTTTCTGCATTTTTGAAGGCTTATATTACCATATCTCAGGCATCAGCTTTTTGTGCAGTCATCTTCTTTGCAGCAGTTTTAATGGACCATGTGCATGATTATTTATGTCGTTTACAGCTTCTCGTTCGGTTGCCATAACATTTTCTGGGTCCGTCCCCTGGCAAACAGCCTCTGACCTCCAGGTGAGTTCTTAATGCAAATAAGGCTCCAAAATTGGACTTTGAAATAGGAGCATTTGCATTATCCTGCTAATTTGATACTTTCTTCTTCCGTGTCAAAAATATATCCTAAAATTACCCTTGATGGAACTCAGCCACCAGAGCAGATATAACATAGATTATGATGGTTAGGAAATGGACCATAAACATCCCATATGCTGATTTTATGTTCATCCCCAAAAGACTCAAGTGACATCACTTGAGGCAGTTCAATCATATTTTTCACAGTTTTATCCAGCTGGGATTTTTACTACCTGACCTGTTAACAGGTTTTGTTGTGTAAATTCAAGTCATGGGGTAAATATGATTGAATCCGAATAGGTGTGTGAAATACAGCGTGTATAGATTGAGTGGAAGAAGCGGCATCGTACTTCTCATAAGTACGAGCAAGATTTATATGTTTTTTGACTGCGGAATCCAACTTATTTTACACTTTTATATAAAGTACACACATGCTGATAGCGTCTAAGTTTAATATTTCTTCCGTGAAAACAAAATCATTACTCACCTGCATGCATATCCAGCATTATGGTTCGTAAATGCAGCGTGTGTTGGTCATAATTCTGCTTATCTCACCTGGCTGACAGCTCACATCTTAGTATATAAACCAGCCCATTACTGCCGGTGTAAGTTATATGCAACAACACAATCGGTTGAACTTGTGGCTGGCCAGCTGCTCATATTAATCAAACTCCTCCCTACTTTCCATTGCGACACAAAGCAAATAGTCATAAATGCTCTTATCAGCCATTCTAATAGTCCGGATGTTGCCATCAGATTCATGGTGGCATAAACTATTACATTTCATCTTTATCACGTCCAGCAATCACCTCTCTTTCATGAGCATCGTTTATAACCACTGGACAGCTTTGTTGCGTAATGAAATTCAAAACAGCCTATCGGCTCCTGGGATCTCTCACTCGGTTTACTTATATTTACATATATTTATGTGTTTTTTTGTTTTTCTACAACAAGTGAAAAGGGGCATGATGAATGTATGGCTGCAGTCCCACGGGGACTTGTGGCTCTCTGCAGAACTGATCTGGTCGAGCTTCGCTATAAAGTGTGGAGAGTCCTGGCCGCTGCAGCGTTTTATTACAGTGGAGCCTCTTTATCATCTCAACATTTTACCCTGATAAAAGGCTTTATTTCAGAGTAATGTAAGGATGACATTAATGTACCAGCATCTTGAAAAATAGACTCTTACAGAGCATGTATCTGTCATTTGTTTTAATCACAGAATACTGCAAGATTCTTACACGTTTCCACTTTCACAGTAAAAATCCCCAATAACCTGTTTCACAAAAATTAATCACGGTCAAGTCTGAGGGAGATTTTTAGACCACTGCTTTGTATACGCTCCCCTCTAATATGGAGCACTTTGATTAATCAATTAATATTCCTTTCTCAAGGTCTTTTTTATAAACCTCGTCATTAATAAAAGCAGACATTCAATTAGCAGCCAAATCTTGATTGCCAATTTTGTCATAACAGCCCACCTTTCTATGCTTTTTTCTTTTCTTTCTCTTTGGCTTCGTTATAGTTGAGAGTAGGGTGTGTGTGTGTGAGTGTGTGTGGGTAGGAAGAGTTAACTCATTTCATTAATCTAATTGTCATCACTTTCAACCATCCCACTAATAAGTACAAATTAATATGATTAATCAATTTGACGACATAAACTCATTCAATTACAGTTTTTCCAAAGGCAAGTGGGTGTGTTGGGGGTGATAGGGAGGCGCGGCGAGTGAAGGGAGGTGGGCAGTCGAGCAGCTTGCTTCTGCAGGGAAACCAGCCCACAAAATTGAAGTCAAGTCAGGCAATTAGTCATTGTGAATGATGAATAAATGGTGATGAATTGGGGAGAGCACTTCTTTGATATAGGGGAAATAACCCGATTATAAGCCACAGATCATTGTTTATTCTTGTGTTTTGAACAATGCGTGTTTCTGCATTTTATCCATGGAGCAGAAGGGCTAATTATTAGAGGAGGCCAATGTGCATATTTACCTCCTCCGAGGTGAGGCGGAGGTTATGTAATCGTCGTTCTGTCCGTCCGTTACCAAGATAACTAAAAAGGTTCTGGACCGATCTCGATGACATTTTCAGGAAATGTTGGGAATGTTACCAGGAACAGTTGATTACATTTTGGTGGTGATCCAGAAGAGATACTGGATTCTGGATCACTTAGAATTTTTCTGTAACATTGCTGTCAAAGGAGCTTGGAAATGTGTTCCTCAATATCTCGGTTGATTATTGACCAATGTTCATGGAATTTGATACAGACTTGTAGGGTGGGGATCTCTATCTTACCACCGGATTTCATCTGGATCGGATCCAGAATGACATTAGAAAAAAATATTTAATTTTAACATTGAAAACTCCATTTATGGATTCAAATAACTGTTCATAATACACATCAAGGTCGATTCACTTTTGCTTTTCATGGTTGGTGTATATAGATACATTTTAGAACCTTTTGATGATGATCCAGATCACCATGTGGAGGGTGTAAATAATTATGAGGGCAATGAGCTGCTTGGCGGAGGTCGGCATTCTCTGAGTTTTTTAGTTGTCCTTTCACTGGAAAGAAATTGTTCCTTCTCTGACAATAAAACCAGTGGAGTTGCAGCTGTATAAAATCATATAATATCCCACTGTTGAGCGAATTTGCCATAAAGTCCGTAAAGGTGTTGCTTGGGCATTAATGGCTCTGTTCTATAATAAGAAGCAACAGGCAGCTAAAATGAAGGCAGCACTCGTTTTATTACTGCCGCACTTTTCTGACTGGGAAATGTCATGACTTCTTCTTTTTTTTTAAAGGCAATGATTTAAATAATTTTCCATTTGAGTTTCTTACATCTTGTTCTCATTTGAATTAGGCTCCTAAAAATTTCGAATAGTGAGAACTGCCGTGGGTTAATGTTTCTCGACTGGATTTACTCAGAGCAGCTCTGCTGGGATTTTATTTGTACATTTCAGATCTACGATGCCGACAGGGAGATGTGCTGGCACGGCACTTTGGGTGATGCCTTTTAATGCACTTTATCTAATCAGCGCAGCATCACCCTTATTCAAACCAGTGTCTGCCCGAGCATGTTGTTTGAGTCTTATATTGGGAATAGTTTAATACAGACACTGTCTCTAATTTGTGAAGTGAGGTATTATAGAGGAGACTATTAGATTGAAGTTCGATTGGTGTACAGAGGCTTGGATGCTGACAGTCAAGAGAAGGCTTTCAAATGTCATACCAATTAATCCATCCGGCCATCAAACAATATTCTGGAAAACAAAGTCAGGGGGAGGCGATCAATCTGCATCACTTTTCTCCTCACCGGGTTATGGGAAAATTGATTTGTCAAACAAAGCATTTTGGAAGCGGTGCATGGACTTGTTCAGGATCCATTAGCCTCCATTGAGCATTTTGTTTCACATAGGATTTTCATCACAGAGAAAATGCAATGTCCTCAATACAGTGAGCTAC
Organism: Brachionichthys hirsutus; assembly: GCF_040956055.1. Taxonomy (NCBI): domain Eukaryota; kingdom Metazoa; phylum Chordata; class Actinopteri; order Lophiiformes; family Brachionichthyidae; genus Brachionichthys; species Brachionichthys hirsutus. The sequence goes on along the minus strand of NC_090916.1, from coordinate 2,252,359 downwards.
AGCTTTACGATGTCTGCTTTCTTTGTTCTCGCTCAAGAAAGCTTTAGGAAGTGCTGATGAAAACAAAACGGGGGCTAACTTCTGAAGCGTCTGAAAATATCAGACCGTTTTATATTCTCTCATTTATTCCTCAAAATGATGATAAAGAAATGCTGCTCGTTGTATTGTTATTAAAACACTTGGAATCTCTCATCAGGTCCAATTTATGCAAATAGCATCAGATATAAGCGCTTGGGCCAACCTGCCGTCCGATGCAGATGCAGCATGGATGCTCTACGCTGCATCATGAGTTCCGGGTGCAGTGTATTGTTCCGAGACGTAACTGTATCACATTGTGCCCGTCATGCTGTTTAAGAGGGGAGAAAGCTTCCTCTGTGGGAGTTCTCCCAGCTCCGTCCCCTGATAATGTGTCTCTCCCTAAAGGCTAGGCTTCTGTGACCTTGTCTGATTCATCGAGGGTGTCTTAAGCGAAAGAACTGAATCCTGAATGGGCCATTTCCCCTCTTTTAACACCCCTTTAATGTCATCAGTGAAATATGAAGTCATTAGGCGATATTAAAACACTGCTGACAAACTAATTAACGGGAGACATTAAACAGGACGGGCTTGATTAATCCGCTTTAACGATTCTTTTTAAGTGGTTCTGGTCAAAATTAATACAGATTTACTGGTGATCTTAAGAAAAAAATACTCTTATGTGTATCAGACATCAAGGGCAACCTAAAGTCACTGGTCTTTACCTCCCACTGCTGTCCTCCCCACCCTTTCTTGTTGCTAAACACAGCCTGAACTCACAAAATCGGTCGCAATGTCTGACTGCTGTATGAACACGTTCTACGGGGTCACTAGTATCACTATTTATTTTTAATTTATCAACACGCATGTAAGTTACTTTAATCAGAACAGTTATTTTCATGAACGTGGGTTGTTTTTTATTACTTCAAATAGAAGTCTGAAACCTATATTCAAAAGAAATATTTTAGAGCTAAAAACTATTAGAAGGCAAAACTTTAATTTGATTTTATTTATTTTTGTTGTTGTTTCATCTGAGCCACACTCACTTCTTCGTTGTCTGTTGTTGTAGTTTTAATTATTATTATCATTATTATTATTATTATTATTATTATTATTATTATGTATTTATTTTACAGCCATTGAGTTCCTTATGAGGTACAAATGTCATTGTGGACATCTCCCTCTAGTGGTAGAAACACAGATCAGCCGAACAGCTCCTCGAGGTGGATTCTCTGTGAAATAAATATTTTAAGACAGAAGACAACTGATTTTGTGAATAATGTATTGTATTTCACCAAATGACACATCCGTTTTATCATTTATCATCCATGTGTTATAATTGTTGTTGACCTTATATCGAAAACAACACAATGCTGTTTGCAACAACAACAACAATTCTAAAAAATGAACAAATTAATTAATTGCCTGACTTGTCTACGGCACTTTCAGCTTGTCCCGTGAGTGTTCGCCACAGCAACTCAACATTCTCCACTTCACCCTGTCCTTTGCATCGTCCTCCCCAACACCAGCCAATCTCTACATTTTCAGATTTAAACCGATAATGTATGAAAATTAATTTTAAATTAAAGGTAACTATGCTGAAAGTTGTTAGGACCCTGATTTCACTTCTAATATCAGCATGATTACAAGAATAATCCTTGAAAATCTTTGCATGCAGTCACAATATTGGAAAGACAATTCCTGATGGAATGACATCATCATTTTTAATGGCAGGAGGCAATTTAGCTCAACTATACTTGGGACCGATGAGAGCAAGAAATGTCTAATCCTCTAGGATAAACTCTAATAGTACCAGTCCTCATCACTAATACTTATGATATTAGAAAGATAGATAGATAGATAGATAGATAGATAGATAGATAGATAGATAGATAGATAGATAGATAGCTAGCTTTGTCTGTCTTTGGCTTTTCAAGAGTTGCTAATAGATAAATATCTGAGAAACAGAAACAAGAACTGGCACTATTTAATTATTCTATACATTTCTATTCAACGTAATTAATGAACACATATTACACCTTTGATTGATTTACAAACGCTTTAGTCGGAAGCGCTCGTTGACGACACGATTGCGTCATCAGCATGCGCCCGAAGTGTGTATCAGCTGCTGAATGCCATCGTCAGATAGACACATATTTATTTTTGTCCGTCTGTTTTGAGGCGGGTTTATCATAGTCTTTCTTTAGCACGAGCTGACCCGACCGGGAATATCGATCATTAAGGTAGGCCGACGTCAGCTGATCGATGCCCAGTACGTGAACACAAAGGCCGGGTGCGCCCATCCTTTGCAGCAATGTACCCATCCTGGGGGCATTTCGGCGGACCCGAGTCTGGGCCCCGGAAGCAGCATCCTGTTGGGGGCAACGCAGGGCCGGTAGCAGGGTTCGGTGGCCTGGAGGCCTCGCCCAGCGCGTCGCTGTTCTCCAGCCTGCAGGAGCAACACCTGCAGCAGATGCAGCAGCTGCAGATGCTGCATCAGAAACAGCTCCAGTCTGTGCTGCACCATGCTAATCATGCTAATGCTTTCGGTGATGGGCAACTGGTTGGGTATCCGGGGACATCGTGGCATCCAGAAGGACCGGGACATTCAGAGAGCAGCGTTGGACCTCCTCGTCCTCCATCGATGGGTCCTCCTGCTCCTCAGCAGGGTCACCCACAGACTGCTCGTCCCCTCCCACCTCCAAAGCAACCCACTGAACCTCAACCGGTTCCTCATCCTCCGGTGCCCCCGTCATCAAAGCCACCAGAGAGCAGCGGCTCTCAGGCAAGAGAGGACCCCCATCATCACCATCATCATCATCCTCATCATCATCGCAAGCACACATCCACGGAAGAAGACGAAAAAACATCACCTTTGCAGGTAATGTCTTTCCGTTATTACTTAAGGCTGACAATTTCACAATATTTAGACATTCTTTGTTTTATGTTGGTCTGAAATTATACTCTGTCAACAAGTGTGGTGGATTGTATATATATATATATATAAACAATCATTATTCATTATGATGGATACTTTTGAGATTATTAATTATTCTGCCTTTGGCAATTTCGTGCATGTAGTGATCGTTCTTTAAATACTTAGCAGTGCCTCTCACCTAATCCCCTCAGAATGACCTGCTTTTTTTTTAATCTATGATTTTAGTAAATTTAATGAATTCATATGTTTTTCAATCATAGTATGAATATTTCCACTTTCTAATTGGTGTTATTTCTAGCAGCATTTTTGATTTCTCATAACTTTGCATGAAAGTTTTATGGATGAAAAATAGCAATAGCAATCCAGAGCCAAAATTGTTGGGAGGGGGTGGGGGTTCAATATTTTCAGTGGAATATGTTAAAACAATATGAAATTGTTATTATTAGCGTTGATCGTGTTAATGTGTGACTTCAAGGAGAAAAGTCAAATAAGGTTTTGAAAGAAATGTTCCTTTTGCACAGTGTCTGACAGACGTTCATTGTGTCGCCCAGGATAAACAGCAGCTTTGGTACAAACAGCATCTTCAGAATCTACAGCGGTTAAAGCAAGAGAAAGCCAAACAGAAGCAAAACGAGGGCGATCGTCCGGTGCCGCCGCCACGCCCAGAGAATGCGCTGCCTCCTCCATCAGAACCACCAAAAGGTGTACCTCCTCCACCCACATCAAAAGAAAAGCCCCCGGGACCACCTCCTAAAGAATCCAAGGTCTTACAGTGGTATTTTGTAATCAATTTGAACCGGAACGCTGTTTCTTAAACACGGTGTTCTCTTTCTAGGGAGAGCTGTGCAATCCCCTCAAGAGATGTCACTAAAGTCAGCCTTGTTGGGTCTGGTTTTGTTTTAGCCTGTTCAAGGCAGAAATGCTGCACTTTCACTTATTCAGGCCTGACATTGTGCTTAATGAAATGATGGACAAATTACATATCTCTGTGAACGTGAGGTGGAAAGGCAGGACGGGACAGAGTTTTATCATCTCTCCCATAACAAGCTACCCCGGATTCTGCCAAACAAATGTCTTTGTAAATTACGTAGATGTGTTTTTGCTCCTATCTTGCTTTGTCCGTGTTCACAGCCTGAGGTCCCGCAAGACCCAGAAGAAGCTTCCCGCCTCCAGCGGTTACAGGCCGCAGCAGCACAGTGGCAGCAAGTGCAGCAGCAGAGAGCCGGATTACAATACCAAGCTCTCATGCAGCAACATGAAAAACTCCAGCAGATCCTGGAACAGTACCGGCAGCTTATTGAGCAGCCTGCAAACCTACAGGTAAGCAAACAGTGGTTTGACAGCTACTGCCTGTTTGATCATTTTACCTGTTCATAACATGAACTGCAGCATTTTGGAAGCCCATAAGTTTAATTTGTTCCACCTGTATATTACTGAACCCAAAATAAACTGCAGATATTCCCACAATTTGTCCTTTCTTGCAGTCACTGTCGGCGGAAATGCAGCTGAAGCACTATGAAATGCAGCTGCAGCTGTTCAAGCCTATATTCCGAGACTGGGAGCACTCGTTCATCCTGTGGCATCAGCAGTTCCAGACCTATCCTCACAAAGACCAATTGCAGGACTATGCGCTCCAGTGGAAACAATGGCAGGAGCAAATGAACACCACCAATGCCCACCTACAGGAAAGGGTCGCTACTCTCACGGCCATGGTGCCCTTTGCCTCAAGCAAGTGCAATAGCGGGGTTATGGGGCAGTATGGCCAAAACCCTGGACAAGATATGCAAATGCAGCAACAGCCAGTAAAACCAGATCTGCAGCAGTCACCTGTTAGTGCCGCTCCCAGATCTCAAGGTCCAAGGCCACATTCAGAGGCACCTGCAGGACCCCCTGTTAGAGGAGTTTGCCCCGCTGGAACGGTGACACCCCCAGGTCCTCCCGCTGTTCAGCCATCAACGTTCAACAGTTTCAGAGGTCCACGGTCAGTTGGGATTATTCCCGCCTACTATTAATGCGCTTATTTCTGTCCTTATGAAAATTGTACATTCAATAATCGGTTGTCATAAGAAAGACATTTAATTACATTGGTTATTTTCATTCAAGTAGAAATTTTATATCACACTGTCATGATTTAGCTCAAAAATAATTGCTTATTGTATTTCTAAATCTTAAAAATAGTATTTTCTTAATTGTTCTTTTCTCCCACTTGCCACAGTGTAAACTCTAGATTTGATCAGCCACAACCAAGTGTTGATGGCCCCACGAAGCTCGACCTACCTCGGCATCGTTTCGATGCCCCCCCTCAATTTGATCAACAAAGGCAATGCTTCGTTGGGCCCCCCAGGTTTGACCAACCAAAAGTCCTGCAGCGATCTCAGTTTAAGCAACCCCAATGGCACCCTGGCCCCCCACCTTCTTTTCAGCATTCGCCTCTGCACCAGCAAGGTCCCCAACCTGAATCAAAACCACCTCTTACACAAGCTGCCAGTGCTGATTCTAAGAGTAATGATTCCAAGACTCAAGAAAGAAAACCTTCTGGGCAGCCACAGGCTGAAAAAGAAAAGACTCGATTAGAACCAGCTAAAAATGCCAATGCTGAAGACATGACCGATGACAACTTGCTTGGAACCGAAGGCTTTTTTGTTCCAAATGCCCCCATCCCTCAAACACAGACAAAGCCTGAGGAACCCGATGAAAAGAATGCTTCCAACAACAGTGAAAAACCCAAAGCTGACAACAGTAAACATTCTGTTACTACCACATCGACTGTGGGGTCCAACAAATCCGCTGTACAAAATATACTAAGAGAAGATGGACCATTGACAAACAGCAAACCAGCACCGATCCCAGCGGCCCCTGGAATCCAACAGGGCAAACAGTCTTCTGGCCAAATCCAACCAAGACTAGATCATCCACAAACATGTAGGGGACGAGGCCAGCCATCGTTACCTGTTCAATTTCGTGGACGAGGGCGTGGCCAGAGTGTCAGTGGCGAGTTAACAGAACGAAATACTGTATCACTTGACGAGAAGATGGGAGAAACATCTTATGATTGCATACCATCTGAGGAAGATATGGAGACGCCAGAAGAACAGGAACAGTCTCACTGGCAAGAACCTTCATATGAAGAGTTTGGTGATGAGGAATCAGAGATGCCCCCTGAAGACATGTGGATGCCAGAGGAACATTACTTCCAAACAGAGGAAGAGTATTATGGTGAGCCTAGAGGTGGGCCTCCTATGGGTAGAGGAGGGCCATCATTCATGAGAGGAGGCCCACCAAGAGGGAGAGGCGGTCCTGCAGTGGGAAGAGGGGGTCTACCTTTGGGTAGAGGAGGATTGCCTGTGGTTAGGGGAGGCCAACAAATGGGAAGTGGTGGACCACCGTTAGGTAGGGGAGGTCCATATATGGGAAGAGGAGGACCTCCTATGGGTAGAGGTGGGCCAACAGCAGGTAGGGGTAGAGGAGGTATGTTTATGGGTAGAGGAGGTCCAACTATGGGAAGAGGAGGACCAGCTCCCGTGGGAAGAGAAGAGCCATCAGACTGGGAGGAACCCGACTCAGTAGAGTACTCTGAGGAATTGGACACTTATTGGGGAGAAAGGGGACCCCCAATGAGAGGCATGAGACCCCCATTTCCACCTAGTCGGGGGCGTCCCCCACGTGGTCATCCTGATTACATGCGCCGAAGACGAGGACAACCCGTACGCCCAGCTCAATGGCCAGGAGATTGTGGCCCATTCGGCCGTGAAATGGACTGTGGCGATCCTGAAATAGATCCAACAATCCACCCCATGTACCATGGACATGACCCCGGTTATCAGATGCATCCTGGTGCAGGAAGAGGAAGACGCTTTGCGCCATCTTTTCATCCTGAAGTGGAGGAGGAGTCATATGATGAAGGACTGGAGAGAGAATGGGAGTGGCAACCGCCACATGCCAGAGGTTATCCTCTGCCTCCACATGAAATGGCAGATGCAGGCAGAATGAGGAGGAGACCTTTCGGTCGAGGAATGGGTAGAGGCATGTTGCGGACGGGTCCAACACATGAAGAACTTGAACAGGAATATAATGAGGATTACGTTGAGGACTACTGTCATGGGGAAGATGGATATGGCTGGCGGCCACCACAGGACTATCCTGATGACCATTTGAATGAGGCCAAGTACCATGGTGCTGAACGGGACAGAGAGTATGCCTCTCTTGAGAGGAGCTGTCCACCAGCAGAGCCTTACAGAGACGGTCACTGGCTGGATGAAAGAGACAGAGGTCATCCATATCCACACGATGAACATGGCAGAGGAAGAGGAGAGCTTAGAATCCACGACTACGGGAATGAGCCGGGATACCAGCCTTCCCCTTCAGAATGGGAAAGGTCGTCAAGACTTCCTGCTTTACCAGAGAGAAGGTATCCTGATGACTTTGAAAATCGCAGAACTCATTTTGAAGAGCATGGGGAACAACTTCATTTGGATAGACTTCCAAATGTACCTCCTGCTGCACCTGTCCCCAACTTGCCAGAGAGCTCAGTTGACAGCGAACCAGAAGGAACGGGCAGGGAAAACGTGCTCGCACTCTCCCAACATCAGCATGAGATTATCTTGAAAGCTGCTCAGGAGCTGAAATTTATAAGGTATTTCCTTGTCCTTCACCATTCATGATCTATATGTCATGTTTACACATGCATGTTTTATTGTTTAGTGTTTCGCTAATATAGTGCTATTTTACTTTATATATTTTGTTGAGCCTGAATTCTGCTGTTTTGGGTTTACAGGGAATTGAAGGAGGCGAAGACACCTGGTTCCGATCCTCATCCTGCAGCAACTAACACCCTGCCAGAGCTTCCTGCTGGTCTCCTAGGCCTGGAGATCCCACCAGATATTAGAAATGTTCTAAAGGTAATTTACACTTTCACGTATTAATTAATTTGTGAGTAAGGGGTGTGTCTCTCTGTGAACGTCAAGCTTTTGAAAGTGAGTTGTTGGATGCTTGAAACACTATTTACCATACATTTACAGACATTTCCAGTAAGTATATTTTATTGATCTGTAATATGAAATCTTTCATTCACAGGGAATGACTGCTGCTGCACAGACATCTTTAACTGAGGCTTTGAGTTTGGATACCAGATCTGCTGCCACAGGCTACAAGGCAACTCTCCCTGCTGCACCTACTCCTACGGTGATTCCAAAGACAGTGGACTATGGACATGGACACGGTAGAAGCAGCAAAGAATAGCACATTTATAAGGGATGAAAAGCCTTAAGATTCATAATTTTGGTATCGTTCAATGTTTCAGAGCCTGGAGCAACTGTTGAGCAGACCCCTTATGGTGAAAGGATTATTTTGAGGCCTGACCCAATGCATTCAAACAGAGGCTATGAAAAAGGTGAGTTACTGTCTGTAAAGATTCCAGAGTCTTCCTCTTTTTGAAATGTTCTAAGAATGTTATTTGACTTCTATGTGCCTTTGTCCTAGAACATCTTGGATCCAGAGATCCCTACAGAAGAGACCCATACTTTGAAAAGAGATCGGACCATTTTCTGGACCGGCGGGAGTACAGTCGAGAAAGAGAATTATACCGGGAGATGCTTCCGTCTGAATATGAAAGAGAAAGATTTGACAGGGAGCGTTACCCCCCAAGAGAGAGAGACGGAAGGTAATTCACTGATTCTGATTTCGTTTTGTGTGCGAAAGCGTGCTGGCTTAGAGCATATGTAATATTCCTTTCTATTTGTCTGTTTTTGATTCAAGCACTCAGTCAAATATTGATGACAGGTACTGTATAACATTGCCATTGGCTATACTTGTGTGACTGTTTTCAAAGCCTCTGTTTAATAAATTAGGTTTTTAAAATGTTCTCTTCTGTGTAGATCTCCACTGGAACCTCCATTACACTCGGGGTACAGAGAGCGAGACCGGAACCTTCGAGATAAGGAGCGAAGAGGCAGTCGGGATCGAGATGAACATTATGGTAGTGGATCTGAGCGCTACGGCCACAACGCCTCACCTTATTGTAAGTTCAGTCCCATCTGTTAATAACCGGATATACACCTGTGTAACACAACTAAGTCAGAAGTCTCAGTTGCTAAAAATGTTCTTTGTTGAATGATGATAGTCAGTATTAAAAACACTGGACATTCAATAAAGTATAACAGAGAAAATGCCTTTCATATAAATTCTTGAACTGCAAACGTTTCAGTGGACAGAAGAAGTCATCCAGAGGACCGAGGGCCTCCCAATGCCCCGCTCCTCCCACCTCCACCTCAGCCACCCCCACGAGTTGAGAAGAAGCCTGAAATCAAGAATATCGATGATATCCTCAAACCACCAGGAAGATTATCTCGACCAGAAAGGGTACATCGTTACCTACCATTACTGAACCATTTTTTTGAATTTAGCATTTCAGTAGATAGCCAAAAATATGTGTTTTGTTTTGTCTACGTGTTTTACATTACACAAGTTGCTTGCCTTTTACCTTTTAGAAGTATTTGAGACATACAACCCCAGGCAAAGAATTATGGAATCATCTGTCTTGGAGGATGCACATTTGGTTGTTTTCCAGTGGTCCCATTAAATTTTGAGAGTGATCCAAAATAATCGGAATTTTCTCATTTACTTATAATGGAGGCTATAATATTGAGTACTAGTACCATCGATCGCTTCGTCTACAGCCTGCACACCTTGCGGGTCACGGAATATTGAGTACCGGTACTAATAAAATATATATCTTGACAGATTGTCGTGATAATGAGAGGGCTTCCAGGAAGTGGAAAAAGTCACGTTGCAAAGCTCATACGGGTGAGTGGATTCAAACCATTCAATCATAATGTGATATTATTATAATGCAAACTTTAACAACAATATACAACTGTACTCTGAGCTTGTTTGTAGCTCCTTCCCTAAAATATTTTGACATCAATAAATGATGTATTGATATATATAGTATATAATATTTACTCACAAAGCAATTAGAAAGAGAGACACTTTGCTTTTACCTGATATTCAATTAGGATAAGGAAGTGGATTGTGGTGGCGCCCCTCCAAGAGTTCTTGTTCTGGATGACTATTTCATGACAGAGGTGGATAAAGTTCAGAAAGATCCAGACACAGGGCGAGGGGTCAAAACCAAGGTGAGCCTGAATAAAATGTATCCGGACCAAACTGGTGCTTTCCACAAGATGCATGGAATCATAAATCTAATTTGTCTTCGATGAGCAGCATCAAATCATATTTCAGTTTTTGTGGTTGACATTCTGAACCTTTAAATACATAAGGCGTGTCTTCCAGGTTCTGGAATACGAGTATGAGCCAGAGATGGAGGATACCTACCGGAGCAGCATGCTTAAAACGTTTAAGAAGACTTTAGATGACGGCTTTTTCCCCTTCATCATTTTGGATACCATTAATGACAAGGTTAAACATTTTGACCAGTTTTGGAGTGCAGCTAAAACAAAAGGCTTTGAGGTGAGTTTTGTTCAAGGAGAAAAATAAATACATTTCTTTACTCGTTCTTCTCTACTAATCATTTTTTATCCCATTTGTTTTTTTTCTTCAAGGTGTACGTGGCTGAAATCACCGCAGACACTCAAACTTGTGCAAAGAGAAATGTCCATGGGCGCACACTTAAGGATATATTGAAGGTGTGTAAGATCAGTTGGCTTTCAGATACATGATGTGAGAGTGAAGATAGCCAACGCTCATACAGAACACATGAAAGTCATCCTGGTGAATTGTGTTGACAGATGTCCAACAACTGGGAGGCTTCGCCACGTCACATGGTGCGCTTGGATATCCGATCTCTGCTTCAGGATGCAGCCATTGAAGAGGTCTGGTTTTATTAATCAACACTCATAGCATTAAAGGTATTCATCGGTCCATGAGCCAAAATAATCCGAGTATGTTATTAGGTTGAAATGGAAGACTTCAATCCCGATGACGAGCCCAAGGAACCCAAGGGAGACCAGGAAGAAGAGAGTGATCTGGTAGGACACAGTTTCAATTTATAGACGTAGATTTCAGCACTATTTCCAATTATTGTTACTCCCAACCACCGCATAACTTGTATCCAGTAAGTTAATATTAGACATGTGATTTTTTTGTGGCTTTGTTGATCAGGTTAATTTTACCGGTAATCAAACAGAATTGAAAAAATGGGTACGTTTATTGAACGTTCTAACAGCATTTGCGTGCCTCCATTTTATTCAGCCAAATGTAATAATGAAATTGACAATGAAAAACAGGAAATATTTTAGAGCAATGGGGAGACAATCAATTATTGCTTTCAATCTTTCCTAAAGTGAAGCAGCATTGCGTTATTCAGTCAAGAAGCAACTGCAGTTTTGTTAAACTTCAAATCATTTAATCTTAAATGTATGTGGTTGATCATGCACCACCTTCGAGATAAGTGTGAGCATTGTGAAAGAGATTGAATGTGTAAGTCCTGGATTTATGTCATTTTAAACTTTTATCAAAGAATCTAAAGAATGGTTTAAAGAATTTAAAACAGAGTACACTTGGAAAAAGAAAATACTTAGCAGTGCCTCATTTATATATAACCTTTTTAATGTTATTTAGCCCAATTAACTGCTCATTAATTATTAGTTGTAAATCATTACAAAATTCTACAATTTAAAATAAGACAACTGATTGTGCTAATACAAAGTTCCCATTTATGGGAAATTATTTCCAGTGGCTTTTATGATCAGGCACTTAAGTGTTATGTTGGCTCAGATTTTGATTTATTTTCACTTCTGTTGTACGAATAATCTAGTGAAATATAAAGAAACTAGAGAAACGTTAAATTGTTAATAATAATTCATAAAATTTCATTGTGAAAACCTGACTCATTGAAAATGCCTGTCCAAGCATGCAGCTAAAAAAAGGGACCATATCGGGTCGTACCTGCACATTCATGTCCAAACATACATAGCAGGATGTTGAGGAGAGGACGATGCAAAGGTGAAGTGGAGAAAGTTGATTTTCTGGACCAACCCCTCAAGGGACAAGCCAAAAGAAGAGGACCCATAAAAATACATATCAATAGGATTTAAGGTTGACACATTTTTGGATTCACACAAAATACTTACAGATCACAAATATTGCACAGACATCATAGTGTCTACAAACAGATAGTGGTTTACATCAATCTTTTCTTATCCTGGTTTTGTACAGAACTACTCGATCCAAAGTCATCTGTCTGTGTCTGTCCACTGAATAAAACATATTCCTGTCAGTTGCTCTTTTTTGGTTGCTATGTACCATTTAAACAACTGACAAGGGAAGCAAAATAGCACTGATTATCTATTCATATGAGTATCATTCATTATTTACCAAATGCTCCCTCTCATGCCCTATTCTTGCAACTAAGATGGTGTTGTGTTATCCTATCTCTCTTGTACCGCTGTTTTAATTTGCCACACTCTGCTTGGTAGTTGGACGATGTCCAATTTGTGTTTGTCACCCGTGAATACGTCTAACGGGGATTTTATGTTTCACTGAATTTCACTTTGATGTTTGTCTATGCAAAATGTAATAAGAGCATGCAGTAGCTGCTCCCTCTTAGCACAATCTGGGTGTCTAGCATTAATGCACTTATTCTTTCCATCATACCATCATAATTACTATTTTGTGTTTCATACATGCAGCAAATGGAGCCTATTTGTCTCTTTAAACATAGTTTTTCTAACTTGTTGCAAACTTCTTTTTTTTTTTTTAATGCCTCATAAGACTTCCTGTCAGGAAAACATTAATGTCCCAGCAACCTAAAAAAAGGTTTATTCAGAGGAAGCAATCGTCAATGCAAACCAACAATTTATTACATTTTGACCAGGATTGTATCCGAGTTAATGAAAACCAGTCAGAATAACAGAATAATCGTAAATAAAGCAGTAATAGAATGTCTTAAATAAATGTGTAAGTATTATTGTATTCTAGAACACACATCTCTCTGTAGTTGTTTTAATTGTAGGTTTTGTCCATATAACATGCCCCTCGTTCTCATCAAGTTCCATGAAAATCCACGAAGCCGTTTTTCTTTCAGGTTAAAGGCAGACGTTGCACTCGGCTCGATTCTAAGAGTATTGGATCACTAACTATTGACTAACCAGCTTAGTAGCACCAGTTCACATTGGCAGCAGAGGAATAGTAAGGAAAAACTGAAGCTTAGTTAATGCAAGTATTTCCGGTACGACACACTGAATTCCTCGTGATGTAAAATATGTCACACGGCAACGGCATGGTTTGAACACTGAACTGCTTGTCTTGGTGTTTTATCTTCTTAGGTAAACAATAAAATAAGGAAGGTGTTGTTCACTTTTGCATGCAGCGAACAACAATGGAGTCTTTAATGTACACAGTAGTTCCTCTTCACGTGCAACATCAAGACATTTACATGCAAATGTTATATGTGTTAACAAGTTTAGTCCTTTTTTTTCCTCCTCATCCGTCTGTTGCTTTGGTTTTCTACCAGTAAGCGAGTGTCCCCCTCCTCAGCCAGCCTGTTCTCTCTCGCCCTCTTGTCCCTGTATCACCCTGATGTTTAACCACTGCAGTGTGTCTTTGTATAATGTAGGCCTACATTCCAAAAAGCAAGTGGGAGATGGACACATCTGAGGCAAAGCTCGGTAGGTATTCTATTATATTAGTTTTTTATTATATTATGAGAGATGCCCCCAGTTTGACTCTTGCTGTACAGTATGTGATCATGTCTTGTGGCTCTGTATGTATTTTCTGTAATTATATTATCCATGCGATGTCTGAGAAAAGGAATCATCTCATCATTTGTCACGGCCTGAAAACAATGTCAGACATTTACAGTGTTTTTAAAATAAAATCATCTTCAGATACGATGAGGCAAGTTTGTTAGCACAATTTGTACAGAAGGAAAATATAAAGTGCTTTAAAGTGGCAAAGAGATACAATCGGTACTCTCGGCTTGTCCCGTGAGGGGTCGCCACAGCAACCCAACCTTCTCCACTTCACTCTGTCCTTTGCATCGTCCTCCCCAACACCAGCCACTCTCATGTCCTCCCTCACTACGTCCATGTATCTTCTCCTGGGTCGACCTCTAGCCCTGTTCCCTGGCAGTTCCGTCCTCAGCATCCTTCTACCGATATAGTCCCCGTCTCTCCTCTGGACGTGTCCAAACCATCAAAGTCTGGTCTCTCTGACCTTGTCTCCAAAATGTCTAACCCTCACTGACCCTCTTATTGTCTCATTTATAATCCTATCCAACCTGGTCTCTCCCAAGGAGAACCTCAGCATCGTCATCTCCTCCACTTCTAGCTCCGCCTCCTGTCTTTTCCTCAGAGCCACTGTCTCTAATCCGTCCATCATGGCTGTCCTCACCACTGTCTTGTAGACATTTCCCTTTATTCTCGCTGACACTCTCCTATCACCTAGTTTCACAGACTAGGAATTTTTTGGTGCAATTGTGCAGCATATAACAGGTAAGGTAATGACAATAATAAAATGCAAAGTACAGCGATATGCTACATTTCCTGTTGGTGATATTTTAGCCCGGTCAGTCCCCAGGTCTCAACCCCATAAATAACATGTTGGCACACTGCAAGGTCAAACTTGGGGGAAGTAATTCTGGGTGCAGTGACTGATTGTGGGAAGCAGTCAAAGATAAATGGAACAGCATGAATGTGGCACGCTGTAAAAGGTTGTCAGACAGCCTGACCAGAAAAATTGTAGCGAAGCTACCTTACCTTCAAAAAAATACCCTGTACAAAGACAATGCATTCGATATTGCATAGCATGTTGATTATTGCACTTTTATATGAGACATCTTAAAGGATATGAGAAAAGTTAAAACTTTTTGAGAGTCCAGAGTTGACTTTAAAATAAATTTTCCATCCATCCAGACAAGTTGGACGGTCTAGGGAGCAGCGGGAAGAGGAAGCGGGAAGACCCGGGAGGCCTGGATGACTTCCTCCAGCTGCCAGACGACTACGCCTCACGCATGTCTGAACCGGGGAAGAAAAGGGTAAATGGTCACGCTGTACTACGGTTGTTGTTGCTGGTCTCATTGTGTGTGTGTGTGTGTGTGTGTGTGTGTGCGTGTGTGTGTGTGAGGGGGGGTGCAATTGAGGCATCAATAAAACACTGAATGTAACAATCTAGGTAGGGGGGTCTGTCCCAGTTGGAAAACACACAATGTATTCTATTAGAGTAATTTAGTGTTGGATAATACGCCTTATTGGCTTTGCTTCTGTCCGTCCATTCCCTGCTTGTAGTACAAGCCTGCTCTTTTCGTTTAGGTCCGATGGGCTGATCTTGAAGAGCAGAAGGAAGCAGATCGAAAGCGCGCTATCGGTTTTGTGATGGGTCAAACGGACTGGGAGAGAATAACGGATGAGAGCGGCCAGCTGGCACAAAGAGCTCTCAACCGAACCAAATATTTCTAAGAAGATTATCATCCTCCGTTTGTCCCTTCATTGAAAGGTGTGTTCCTTTTTTTTTTTGCATGATGTTGTGAAGGTGGTTGCTGAGGCTTATCATCTTGAGCTATAAATGATAAGAAATACGGAATGTGTGTTTTATTGAATGGTATCCAATTGCTTATATTTGGAATACTTGATCTAAAGTATTGTCTTATTGCATGCCCTTAATTGAAATACTTTCTGTTAATCATGTCTCATCATTCGTCAGCGAGCCAAATAGTTGGAAAATGATTTGTCTTACATATCATAGTTTAAGTACATGAAATAAGTGTAATTAAAATGCTCTGAATAATTCAAACATAACGTCATTAAGGTTTGCGGGGACAACAAATATACACTGATGAATAGGACCCTTAATGACCACTGTGATGCAGACACGGTTTAACAGTACGTTACTCCACGTGAAAGAATTTTGCTGTAATCAAAATGAATGTGATTGATTATATTAAATGTGTTTATAGGGTGGAAAACGTTACCCAGATATCACAGAGTGATCTTTAATTGATTGATCTCAGTAATCATCACTAATCTCTGTTTTCCTTTCTGCAGGTGTCCAGAATGTGAAATTGCTGAAGCTCATCTGAAACATGTTAATGTGATCAGCAAGAGTTATCAAATTCTTAGTCCTTTACTTTTCAAGGATGCAGGATATCTTGTTTTTAATATGTTCTATTCATGCACCCATACATTTGTAGTTTAGTATTCCGTGCTTCTTCTGGTTTTGTGTGTTTTGTCGCTGTATTTCTTGCTGTTTTATACTCGTCATACTTTCTTTACTGTAGTCGTGTAGTGTTGTTTCTTAGCTGAAGCATACCGGACTTACATGGAAAATAAAGTTACATACAAAAGAGTCTTTCTTGAGTTGTTGTTATTTTGTTGTTGTTGTTTCAACAGATGCCCTGGGTGTATTTTCTTAATTTGAATGCATTGGGGCTGAACCTAAAGCATTTATAGTAACAATTCAAGATGACAGCAGCTCATCATGACCAAAAATACTGAAATGTTTCTGAACTTCTATATTTTTTTCCCAGCAAATTTTAACCGTAAAAAAATATTATTTTTTTACAAATGTGGCCGATCCCATAGTCAACTCACCAGTACAAAGTGATCACAAATACACATTAGAGTGGAACGTAATTACCCATGATGTGTGCTTTGAGTGAGTGTGCTTTCATTTTTACAGTATATGTTATCTCAATGAGTTCCATTTTCTCATGCTGACAAATGGTTTCTTTTGCATTGAAGATGAGGCCACTTGTCAAGCAAGTGCACTGATATTTATACATCCACAGTATGGTAGTGAAGTGGCACATTTCGACAGCAATAAAATGGCAAGGGTCGACGAGGCTGACGCTGTGCGTTAAAGGTGGGGTTTTTGCTTCAGTCTTCTTCTGAGCTAACCTCTTTTCCTGTATACACTTCTGCACTTCCTGGTTCCACCACCAGGTCTCTTTATCCCCTTTCCTTCCAGAAGACACGCCCAGTACTCTCCTACCTTTCTTCCTGATCACCTTAGCTGTTGTATTCCAGTCTTCAGGACGCTGAGGATCACTTGTTTTTTGTTGTGTTAAAATTGCTACTGCTAAAAAAAAGTGCTCAAACAAAATAAAAATAAAAGAAAGAAAAGCCTCTCTTGCTCACCCGAAGCCTCTCTCACCTCTTACCTGAAAGCCACACAACAGTCTTCATTCTTTAGTCTCCACCACTTTGTGCTCTGTTCCGCTTTAATCCTCTTCATCTTCTTCACCACTAGTCATCTTACGCACCACCAGCCTATGCTGGCTGGCTACACCCTCTCCTACCACGACCTTCCAGTCACCAACCTCCTTTAAACTGCTCAGTCTACACGAGATCTAGTCCACCTGTGTGCTCCGCCCTCCACTCTTGTAGGTCACCCCTCGTCTCTTCTGAAAATAAGTGTCAACTACTGCCATTTCCATCCTTTTGGCAAAATCCACCACCGTCTGTCCTTCTAGGTTCCTGTCCTGAATACCAAACTTGCCCATCACGTCTTCATCTCCTCTATTTCCTTCACCAACCATCGACCATTGAGGTCTGCTCCAATCACGACTCTCTCGCTGCTAGGGATGCTCAGTCTATCTGACACCAGAACACTCTGCACCAACTCTTCCTTCAAGATAACGCCTCCTCCATTCCTCTTTCCATCTCCTCCGTTATAAAACAACTTAAATCCTGCTCTTAAGCTTCCAGCATTGCTTGCTTCCCAACTGGTCTCCTGGACACACAACACATCAACCTTTCTCCTCATCATCATGTCCACCAGCTCTCTAGCTTTTCCCGTCAACGTCCCAACATTCAGATTCCCTACTCTGTCTTAAGCTCTTCCATTTCCTCTTCTCTCGCTGCTGATGCACCTGTTTTTCTCCTCTTCGTCTCTGAACGTGTGAAACAAAAATGTTCCAGAATTTCCACTCAAGAAATCAGAATTTTCAACAACTGAAGACCAAGCAACAATCATCATTTATCAGCAAACACACAGAACCAGTGATGAAGACCATGTTTGAATTGAAAGCCATCCACGGCATAGTGAGCGACCCTTCATGGCAAATGTCACAGAGTGGAAGAATATTTTATTCATAGCATTGTTAAGATGATAAATATAACTTAAGTTCTCATAGATTTTGTTTCATTTCCATTTTATTTGTCCTGTACATACATTATTTCAATTACTTATGAACGCATAACTTGTTTTTGTGTGATGCAGACCTTATTTTATACGTACTAAAGAAATATGTCTCGGAAAAAAACTGCTCTCGGTTTTCCTTTGTCTTGCAGACATTTAAAAATAAAAGTTTCACCATCATAAAAATAATGTGTCATTGCCATGTAATATTGCTTTAGTCAGGTCAAGATGACATCTAATGTCTTTGTCTTTGACTCCTCTTTGTTTATGATTAGTACTTTACAATTTTGTATGTACTCTAGGTAGGACATAAGTAAGGTAGAATTACTTTTGAATTGTGTTTCAACAGAATCATAAAAAATTACTTTTGAATTGTGTTTCAACAGAATCATAAAAAAAAAATATGGTACCCTTCAATTAATGTCATTGCACAACCTTTTGAGGCAACCACTGCAATCAAACCATTTCTGTAACTGTCAATGAGACTTCTTCCCCGGTCAATAGACCACCCACATTGTCGGTCTTCCCTGAAAACTGTTAGAGGGCCTTTTAAGCTGTTATTAAATTTAAATATATGAAATAGTCGTGTGGGGTTTTTTTTTCTTTTCATTTAACCTATATATGAATGCATAAATATATTTGACAGCTAAATTAAACATTTATTGTAGTTGAAGTTTATTGTAAAGAAACTAGAAAAATTAGTACTCTTTTTAACAATTTGAGGTTTGAAGTAATTGCAGATATATCTGGAATGAGTTTGCAATGTTTGTCATTCTATATAAGGGAACAGAATGGATTTCTTACATATCTTTTGTAATTTAAAATGATGGGGGGGGATTATAAATTCACATTTCCATTCGTAGAACAGACTTCAGTGGCCTACAGGGTGTACTGCTACCTGTCTTTCTTTTTGTTCCATTTAGCATGCATGTTGTGTTTGCATGCTTAATACAGTCAGTAGTTTGCTCAGCAGCATTGATTATGTTTAAAATCATTAGATATAAATATATAAATTAAGTTTCTGTCTGCTCCTGCTCTGTCTCTCTCCCTCTCTTTGTTTTGGACTCTTCTCCTACCTGTCCTCGTCTCTGTCTCTCCCTCTATGTCTTTCTACCTCTATCTCTCTCTTTCTCAACCCAACCAGTCAAGACAGATGGCCGCCCACTATGAGTCTTAGGTTCTGTCTAAGGTTTCTCCCTAATAAGAGGAAGTTTTTACTCGCTTCCACTGCCAAAGTTCTTGCTCTTGTGGGACAAGTTGGGTTCTGTCTTTCCCTGCAGGTCTCTCCCTGCTACACCTGTAAAGTGCCTTGAAATAACTTTCTGTTATGATCTGGCACTATATAAATAACAATTGAATTGAATTAATTTATCTGTCAGACTAAAAACTGATGTATCACTGAAATAACAAAAAAGTACCAAACCCGTTTGCTACAACATTGACAGTGATCATGCTTAGTTAAAGCTTTTACAGTGCAGTTAGACAGTTGGTGTCATTAAATGTATTTAACAAGAAGAAACTCAACATTTTCTTAAAAAACATTTTCCTTACTATATTTAACATACCATACAGGACAAACACGTAGATTTCCATTTTCATCTAAATCAACGCATTAATAAAAAAAAAATAAGCCAGTGGTTAATTCGATGATTTATAAAGAATCAACAAATATTCCTATTAACTTCTGTTGAAGACTATTTTATATAAATATCCCAGCTTCAGCTAAATGCAGTGACTTGGTCTATCAACCTAAATGTGGGAATCTGATAATGACTCTTAAAAGTTGTCATTTTCTCCCCACAGCTGGACCCCTTCATGTCGGCCCTTCCTTATTTGAGTGCATTTCCCATCTGGATGTAGTAAAACGCCTTGATTTTACTGAAACACTTCAACCGATAGTGAAACAGGTAAGTAAGGAGAAGATGAAAATCTCAGCTTTGTAATTAAGTCGTCTTCGTGTACAACAGAAGTTGTCCATTTAAAAATATGTAATGTATTCATATCACTGTGGTGCCATTTAAAGTTTCAAGCATGAGATCATAAACTTGACACATTTTTAAACATTTCAGACAACATTTCTACTTGCGTAAAAAAAAGGGGGGGGTTCTAATGATTGCTTTTTTTCTGCAATCGTGGACTGCAACTTGTTGAATTCTGTAAGGTGTTAAATGTTGTTTAATTCCTGACTCTTTAGGGTCCACAAATATAAAAGAAAAGTCTGAATCCTGTAATGCTGCCTAACTCCTTCAATTGGATTTTGCTCACAAATAAAGTTTGCCATATGTCTGATATTTTCTACTATGGCAGGCTTTATATACGGTTCATTGTCAAAGACCCACTCCTGATGGCTTGAACAACCTTTTGCCTTTTTCGTGAAGGAATGTTAACTATCTCTGTTAGCTTGAGTTCCAGCTGGCTGAAAACAGCTGTAATAACCTCTGATCGCCAGCATTTAAATGTTCTTTCTGTCTGTGTGAAGTTCTACAAGCACCTGACACATTTACTTTAAATACATGACAAAATTAATTATTGTATTTTTTTTTTTATCCAACAAAAACATTTCGTTTTTATATCTTATTTTATTTTTAATCAAGTTTATCATTAATACTGTATTCCTTCATATATTTTTTTCCGACTAGGGTGGCCGGATATGGGCAGCCGCAACGCGCAACGTCATGACGTCATCAATGAGTTCCATGCGTGGCCTACAACTTTAGGTGGCGTTGCTGTTTCTTCACGGATTTGTTTTGTTTTGTTTGCTAGACTTTCGCGCGGCTAGTTTCTGTTTATAACTGATATTTTTACAGAGTGATGTTTACGATGTTTCTTTGACGCAGCTGCCCCCGGCGGCAACTTAAAATGGAACCTTTACAGCTGGTTGTGTCCAGCGTTAGCCATTAGCTTATAGAGCCGCTCGGGCTGTTCGTGGACACGGGCCGCGCACACCGACTAGAGCCTTTTGAGAATGTATCCGTCCTGGGGAAATTCGGGGGGCGCACAGCCGCAAAACCACGGAGGGCCCCGCATGCAGTTCGGCAGTGTCCCCGCCGGCCAGGCAGGAGGAGGGTTCGGCACTTTCGAGCCCCCGTCCAACACCTCCCTGTTCTCCAGCCTGCAGGAGCAACACCGCCAGCAGATGCAGCAGCTGCAGATGCTGCATCAGAAACAGCTACAATCCGTGCTGCACCATGGTAATCATGCTAATGCGTTCGGTGCTGGACATTCAGGTGGGTATCCGGGGACATCGTGGCGCCCAGAAGGACCGGGACACGCACACCTTCAACACGGTCACGCACAACAACAACAACAACAACAACAACAACAGCCTCCACCTCCAAAGCAACCCAGCGAGTCTCAGCCTCCAGAGCCCCCCTCATCAAAGCCGCCAGAGAGCAGCGATGCGCAGCCTAAAGACGACAAACCATCTCCTTTGCCGGTATTTTTTGCATTTTGCACACTAACAAATGAGCAAAACAAGCAAGGAGAAACATACAGACAGGAACAGCACAATTAAATCTTGGCTCATTCATTGAAATAAAGAAAAAAAGCTCACGTATCCAAAGGGAGCAGATCAAGACATGTGCGACTTTCATTAAATAAATATTTGTTTTGGTGTGCCTGTTGCAAAATATTGATTGGTTTGAGCTGTGGTTCACTTTAATTTTTATTGTAATAGCAGTTGTCCCAGATAAAATGTTTATGGGTGCGCTACAACACGGCAAATGTTGTGTCTGATAATGTCTTCTTAACTGTTTACATCAGGAGCAACAGCAACTTTGGTACAAGCATCATCTTCAGAATTTGCAGAAGTTAAAGCAAGAGAAAGCCCAGGAGAATCAGAAAGATGGCGCTGGTCTTGTGCCGCCGCCACCAACCCCTGAACAAGCGGTTCCTCCTCCTCCTTCGGAGACACCGAAAGGCATCCCTCCTCCGCCCCCTCCGAAAGAGGAGCCCCCAGCACCACCGCCACCTCCGGCGGACGCAAAGGTAAAAATTCAAACTCGACTTCATCCTAATCATTTGGTGCCATTGAGATAGTTTTGGTTCAGATAGGAAAAAAGTGGTATAATAAAGGCTTTCTGGCTTCAGAGAGCGTTGCGTGAAATCTGTTTAACTTGAATAAGTTGGCAGTTTTTCCTTTTATTAACTGTCAGGCAGTCCAGGTGAAAGTCAGAGACACATTTCAGATTTTGTCCTCTTAATTACACAAGTACTATGCAAGTGTACATAGTATGTTCACTATCAAATTTGATTCCATTGTTTTCCTTGACACCAATGATTGCTAAAACCCCAGAGTACAAAAAGTATTCTATGTACAGCCCTCTTTATGTATGGGAAAAGACGGTTTGTTTCAGATTATCTTTACTGCTGGTATTGTAAACTACCTTTTTTCCTTAATAAAATTCAGTTCTTGATTGAAGTTCAGTTCAAATGTTTTATGAGGTTACAACACACAGTAACTGACAGCCATGAGAATACTCCATGTGAATTCAAAAGTGGTACATATGTGTGATGTGTTGAGCTTCTTGTTCGGAGGCAGGTTGTGCTTTTTTCTAACTAAATTGATCAAACATTTGTCTAAAATTTAGATTGTAGGGATGCTATAATATGTATTATGTTAACATAAACACAAATAAATAGTATTTTCTCTTTGCTATTATAGAGTCATCGGGCAGTAAATAATTTTCTTTAATAGAAAAGAAAAATAATTTATTCTGATTATAAAAGTTTGGCTGATTTTAGTTTATTCATTTAGATGCAAAAATAATAACTAAATAGTACTTGTTTTATATTTTTGAACCACCCAGAGCCCAGATATGTACTTCCCTTTAAACTTAACATTTACAGGGGGTCATCGACTTACGACGACAATTGGTTCCGAGGCTTTTGTCGTATGCCGACTCGGTCATAAGTCGCCCCGTGTTAAATTACTGTAAGTATATTATGCTGCGTCATGATACGAAAAATATTCCAATGGAAAGAGACCACTACCTCCCGGAAGACATCATGGTTGAGACCGCAGAAACATATGCACACTCGATACGCTTGCTTGCTTTCTGGTGTCGTAAAAACATGCTAAACAGACCAAAAATCAACAGCCGAGTTCGGTGGAACAGACGCGTAGGTTGTAACTCGACGACCCCCTCTACTCATCTTTTTAAATACAGGGTTTGTTTTGTTCTATGCAAAAACACTCATCATTGTTGTATATAACAGACAGCAGAAGTATATTTATGGTACAGCGGGTTGGCGACTTAAGACCTATGCGACTTGCGACAGTAGGACTTTACGACCGCACTCGGTCGGTGTTTTTACAACACAACGGACGGAAAGCGAGCACACATGTACCGAATAATGACCAAATCACTCGCAGCTTTACCGCTCGGAGCGCTCCTCCATCTAGCGTCAACATCTGGCTGGCTCGTATCTTGGAATGCGCATATGTCGAGGTATTATTGTACCGTTCTGCCAAAAACTTTCCTTCAATTAGAATTCTATGTTTCTCTTCAATACTGCCTGGTCTGCACAGCCTGAGGTCCCACAAAACCCAGAAGAAGCTGCCCGTCTCCAGCAGTTACAGGCTGCAGCAGCACAGTGGCAGCAAGTTCAACAGCAGAGAGCAGGATTACAATACCAAGCTCTCATGCAGCAACATGAAAAACTTCAGCAAATACTGGAAAAATACCACCAGCTTATTCAACCACCTGCAAACCTACAGGTAAGTTGAGATAATTTCAACTGAAAATAAGTCAAAAGAAAGCTGAGAGGATCTTACCCTTTCAGTAAATTGTGTTCTACCTGCAAAATACTTTAATCAAAATCAACAGCATATTTTCCCCAACGTCTTTATCACAGTCATTGTCCACTGAAATGCAACTGAAGCACTATGAAATGCAGCTGCAGCAGTTCTTACCTTTATTCCAAGAATGGCATCACTCGTTCATCCTGTGGCATCAGCAGTTCCAGACCTATCATCACAAAGACCAATTGCAGGACTATGCGCTCCAGTGGAAACAATGGCTGGAGCAAATGAACACCACCAATGCCCACCTTCAGGAAAGGGTCGCTACTCTCACTGCCATGGTGCCCTTTGCCTCTAACCATTATAAACCTGGTATTGTGGGACAGTATGGCCAAAACCCTGGACAAGACGTGCAAATCCCGCAACAGCCTGTAAAACCAGATCTGCAGCAGTCACCTGTCACTTCGGGTCCCAGACCTGAAGTTCCACGGCCAGATGGCTTTGGGCCACATTCAGAATCTCCTGCCGGACCCCCTGTTAGAGGAGTTGGCCCCGCTGGTACAGCTGGACCCCCAGATGGAGCGATTGGTGCTGCTCCAACAATCGATCCCCCTTTGAGAGGGGCTGGACCCGCTGGAATAGTCAGACCCCCTGGCCCTCCCACTGGCCAGTCACCAAGGTTCAACAACATCCGAGGTCAATGGTCAGTTTATTTTTCTATGTTATAAAAAAAACATTAATTCAGCGTTGACAAGCTTTTATTATTAACTAATACTCAGTATTTAAATTTTACAATGAATTAATGTATTGCTTGATAGGTAAGTGAATATAAACAACTTGTCTGAACAATAATATTTTCTTGCAATTTATACTGTACTGCTTGTAGGGGAAACGCCTCAAGATTTGATCAGCCACAGCAACGCTTTGATGTCCCCCCAAGGTTCAACCAACCACAGCAGCGCTTTGATAGGCCTGTACGCTTTGAACAACCAAGACAACCTTTTGATGGTGCCCCAAGATTTGACCAGACACGGCAACGTTTTGATGCTCCCCCGAGATTTGACCAGACCCGGCAACGTTTTGATGCTCCCCCGAGATTTGACCAGACACGGCAACGTTTTGATGCTCCCCCCAGATTTGACCAGACACGGCAACGTTTTGATGCTCCCCCGAGATTTGACCAGACACAGCAACGTTTTGATGCTCCCCAAAGATTTGACCAGACACAGCGACCTTTTGATGTTCCCCCCAGATTTGACAAACCACAGTTTGGTCAGCAGTCTCAGTTTCAGCATCAACTAAGGCACCCTAGCCCAACTGTTCCCCAGCAGCTACAACAACCTGGTCCCCAACTTGATGCAAAACTTGCCACTAATCGACCCAGTATTGATTCTGAGACAAGTGATTCTAAAACTCCAGGAAAATCAGCTGAGCAGCCACAGTCTGAAAGAGAAAAGGGTGACTCAAAACCAAAAAAGAACAATGCTGAAGACATGATGGATGACAACTTGCTTGGAACTGAAGGTTTTTTTGTTGCAAATGCCCCCATTCCTCAGACATTAAAAACGGACAAAAAACCCGCAGAGCCTGGTGACAAGAATGCTTCTAACAATGAAAAACCCAAAGCTGATAACAGTAAACCTTCTGTTACTACCACATCGACTGTGGGGTCCAAACATACTACTGTACAAGATCTGCCAAAGGCAGCTGGACCGTTGACAAAGAACAAACCACTGATTCCAGCAATCCCTGGAATCCAAAAGGAGATACAAGTTTCTGGCCAAATCCAGTCAAGACCAGATCCTCCACAATCTGGAATTGGATGTGGCCAGCCATCATTTCCTGTTGAATTTCATGGAAGAGGGCGTGGCCAGATGGTCTGTGGAGAGTTTACGGAACCAAATACTGTATCACTTGGAGAAAATATGGGAGAAACATCTTATGATTGCATACCATCTGAGGAAGATATGGAGACGCCAGAAGAACAGGAACAGTCTCACTGGCAAGAACCTTCATATGAAGAGTTTGGTGATGAGGAATCAGAGATGCCCCCTGAAGACATGTGGATGCCAGAGGAACATTACTTCCAAACAGAGGAAGAGTATTATGAAGAGCCAAGAGGTGGGCCTCCTATGGGTAGAGGAGGGCCATCATTCATGAGAGGAGGCCCGCCTATGGGTAGAGGTGGACCTTTTATGGGTAGAGGTGGACAGCCGATGGGTAGAGGTGGACCTTTTATGGGTAGAGGTGGACCGTTTATGGGTAGAGGTGGACCGTTTATGGGTAGAGGTGGACCGTTTATGGGCAGAGGTGGACCGCCTATGAGAAGAGGTGGACCGCCTATGAGAAGAGGGGGAACTCCAATGGGTAGAGGGGGACCTCCAATGGGTAGAGGGGGACCGCCTTTCATGGGGAGAGGGGGACCGGAGTCAGAGTACTCGGAGGATGTGGACCCTTATTGGGGAGAGAGGAGACCTCCAATGAGAGGCATGAGACCCCCATTTCCACCTGGCCGAGGGCGTCCCCCTCGTGGTCATCCTAATTACATGCACCCAGTACATGGACAGCCCCCAGATGCACAACATTGGCCAATTGATCATGAGACATTGGGCCATAACTTGGAGAGTGATTACACCGAAATGGAGCCAGCACATGACTCTCGTGGCTATCTGATGGATCATGATGCGGCAAGAGGGAAGCATCGTGTGCCACGATCTCATCAAGACTTGAAGGATGTAGTGGAAGAGCCGTATGATGAAGGAATGGAGGGAGAATTAGATTGGCAAACACCACATGGCAGAGGTCGCCCTCTGCATCCACATGAGATGGATTCCGGAGGAGTGAAGCGGAGACCTTCGGGTCGGATAATGGCTAGAGGCATGATGCGGCCAGGTCCACCGCATGGGGACTATGAAGTGGAATCCAATGAGGGTTATGTTAAGGATTACGGTCATCGAAAAGAAGGGCATCACTGGCGGCATCCTGATGGCCATTTGAATGAGGCCAAGTACCATGGTGCTGAACGGGACAGAGAGTATGCCTCTCTTGAGAGGAGCTGTCCACCAGCAGAGCCTTACAGAGACGGTCACTGGCTGGATGAAAGAGACAGAGGTCATCCATATCCACATGATGAACATGACAGAGGAAGAGGAGAGCTTAGAATCCACGACTACAGGAGTGAGCCAGGATACCAGCCTTCCCCTTCAGAATGGGAAAGGTCGTCAAGACTTCCTGCTTTACCAGAAAGAAGGTATCCTGATGACTTTGAAAATCGCAGAACTCATTTTGAAGAGCATGGGGAACAACTTCATTTGCATAGACTTCCAAATGTACCTCCTGCTGCACCTGTCACCAACTTGCCAGAGAGCTCAGTTGACAGCGAACCAGAAGGAACGGGCAGGGAAAACGTGCTCGCACTCTCCCAACATCAGCATGAGATTATCTTGAAAGCTGCTCAGGAGCTGAAATTTATAAGGTATTTCCTTGTCCTTCACCATCCATGATCTATATGTCATGTTTACACATGCATGTTTTATTGCTTAGTGTTTTGCTAATATAGTGCTATTTTACTTTATATATTTTGTTGAGCCTGAATTCTGCTGTTTTGGGTTTACAGGGAATTGAAGGAGGCGAAGACACCTGGTACTGATCCTCATCCTGCTGCAACTAACACCCTGCCAGAGCTTCCTGCTGGTCTCCTAGGCCTGGAGATCCCACCAGATATCAGAAATGTTCTAAAGGTAATTTACGCTTTCACGTATTAATTTGTGAGTAAGGGGTGTGTCTCTCTGTGAACGTCAAGCTTTTGAAAGTGAGTTGTTGGATGCTTGGAACACTATTTACCATACATTTACAGACATTTCCAGTAAGTATATTTTATTGATCTGTTATATGAAATCTTTCATTCACAGGGAATGACTGCTGCTGCACAGACATCTTTAACTGAGGCTTTGAGTTTGGATACCAGATCTGCTGCCACAGGCTACAAGTCAACTCTCCCTGCTGCACCTACTCCTACGGTGATTCCAAAGACGGTGGACTATGGACATGGACACGGTAGAAGCAGCAAAGAATAGCACATTTATAAGGGATGGAAAGCCTTAAGATTCATAATTTTGGTATTGTTCAATGTTTCAGAGCCTGGAGCAACTGTTGAGCAGACCCCTTATGGTGAAAGGATTATTTTGAGGCCTGACCCAATGCATTCAAACAGAGGCTATGAAAAAGGTGAGTTACTGTCTGTAAAGATTCCAGAGTCTTCCTCTTTTTGAAATGTTCTAAGCAATGTTATTTGACTTCTATGTGCCTTTGTCCTAGAACATCTTGGATCCAGAGATCCCTACAGAAGAGACCCATACTTTGAAAAGAGATCGGACCATTTTCTGGACCGGCGGGAGTACAGTCGAGAAAGAGAATTATACCGGGAGATGCTTCCGTCTGAATATGAAAGAGAAAGATTTGACAGGGAGCGTTACCCCCCAAGAGAGAGAGACGGAAGGTAATTTACTGATTCTGATTTCGTTTTGTGTGCGAAAGCGTGCTGGCTTAGAGCATATGTAATATTCCTTTCTATTTGTCTGTTTTTGATTCAAGCACTCAGTCAAATATGGATGACAGGTACTGTATAACATTGCCATTGGCTATACTTGTGTGACTGTTTTCAAAGCCTCTGTTTAATAAATTAGGTTTTTAAAATGTTCTCTTCTGTGTAGATCTCCTCTGGAACCTCCATTACATTCGGGGTACAGAGAGCGAGACCGGAACCTTCGAGATAAGGAGCGAAGAGGCAGTCGGGATCGAGATGAACATTATGGAAGGCCTGGCAATGACAGACCTCCATATGAGCGTGATGGACTCGACCGTAGTGGATCTGAGCGCTACGGCCACAGCGCCTCACCTTATTGTAAGTTCAGTCCGCTACGTTTTCCCCCACGCTTTGAACCCTCCGCCTTTAACTAAAAATGCTGCCAATACATTCGTCCTCTTCACATCAGACCAATGAAATTATCAAACAGGTCACAGTGGACCAATGATACTACTCAAATTTTGAAATGTCACTGCCTGCTCTGACGCATGTCGCATGTGTGATCTGCGTTTACATTCAGAACTAGCATGGGTGTCTTCAAAACTGCGTTGGCGTTAACTGTCCAGGCACCTTTTGTCTATTTGTGGAGTTTATATTCTAAAACGAATGTCCCTGGCACCATGTTTCATGTTTTGCGAAAGTGACGACGAGAGAGGGAGCGTTCTGATTGGATGGGATTTGGGGAACTACTGCCGCTGAATGCTTCGGTATGCTTATGAATGTGTTTAACAACGCACTTATGCGATTAGGTCTGGATGGAAAAAAAATACATTTAACGAGGTTGTGTGGATTTAAAAAAAACAATTCTAAGTGGGGGGGGGGGGGTATTCGGTTTTCAAACAACAACCCAGCTTTGTGTGAACATGGCCTGTGTCATATGGGTTGCAATGGGGTTTAAGGCTAAATCAGTATTTTGGTAGACGGTTGATATTTTGCGTGTCCTTTTACCTGGTTTCATTTCGTTTGAGGTGAAATGCGTTTGTCTTTGTCAGAAACAGGTATAATCTAGTGTATTTGTACTTCCAGTAGTGACTTCGTTTAGATATACTGTTTGGAATGGAACTGTTTTGAGTTTGTGGGAGTAACACAAACAAGCACCAATCTCAATTGTTCTCTGTAACCCTACCCTTCTTTTGGATTGCTTCTTGCCTTTTGACTTGCTATGAGGGGTGTTGGTTGAAATCTTTATCCAGTAAATGGTTATACCGTTTGTCACATTATTTAGTTGATAAGTTCCGTTATGGGTAAGTAATTATCACAGACATTTATGCATTGGCAAAAGAATATAGCCTGCAGTTCCCACAGCAGTTCAGCAGCACATTTCTTTTTTGGCTGAAAATGAAACTACATGCTTGATTTGATCACGCTCCTTTTGAAAACGTGGAAGTATTAGTCGTCGTCAATCTTGTTATTACTGCCATTTTCTGCTAGTGACAAAATTGACTTAATATTAAACAAGCAAAAATAACACGATCTGCTTGCAAATAATGTGTTGTCCAAATCCGCAGGAGAATTGCGTGGAAATGTTCTCGATTTTGCTTTACAACAACCCAATTACATTATTTTGCGTGTATGGATCTTCTCCTCCGACCTCCAACACACACCCCACCCTCTTGTGGAGTCTACGTCTGATAACAAGGGCTAGAGGGGTGCTCGGGCTAGGGGGGTGAAATGTTATTGGGCCCAAATCGTGCAGCCATAGTTGAAATAAATGTGCAAGGTTGAGAAATTACAATATTTAGATTAATATTTGAACTGCAAATAATTTTGCACAGTGGACAGAAGAAGTTATCCAGAGGACCGAGGACCTCCCTCTGCTCCAACCCTCCCGCCTGCACCTCAGCCACCCCCACGAGTTGAGAAGAAGCCTGAAATCAAGAATATCGATGATATCCTCAAACCACCAGGAAGATTAGCTCGGCCAGAAAGGGTACATCATTACCTCCGCCAAGGAGATTGTGTTTTTGATGACGTTTGTCTGTTTCTTTTGTTCGTTAGCAGGATCACAGAAAAAACACAAGGTACCATTTCAGTACCTTTTAACAGCTGTGGATGACAAACGCTGTATGGGTTTAAACAAATACAACCATTGAACCATTTTTTTGAATTTAGTATTTCAGTAGATAGCCAAAAATATGTGTTTTGTTTTGTCTACGTG
This sequence comes from Brachionichthys hirsutus, assembly GCF_040956055.1. Classification (NCBI taxonomy): domain Eukaryota; kingdom Metazoa; phylum Chordata; class Actinopteri; order Lophiiformes; family Brachionichthyidae; genus Brachionichthys; species Brachionichthys hirsutus. Next base: position 2,221,827 of record NC_090916.1, on the reverse strand, counting down.
TTTTACATTACACAAGTTGCTTGCCTTTTACCTTTTAGAAGTATTTGAGACATACAACCCCAGGCAAAGAATTATGGAATCACCTGTCTTGGAGGATGCACATTTGGTTGTTTTCCAGTGGTCGCACACAAAGTTATTTGTATTTTATTCAGTACTCACTTTATATATCTTGACAGATTGTCGTGATAATGAGAGGGCTTCCAGGAAGTGGAAAAAGCCACGTTGCAAAGCTCATACGGGTGAGTGGATTCAAACCATTCAATCATAATAAGTCAAACCTAAACCATTTAAAACAGAAATGCTTTTCAGTTCTACGTCTCATTACCTGTTCTGAAAAGAAATGTGATCAATAAAAGCTTTGCTTTTACCTGATATTCAATTAGGATAAGGAAGTGGATTGTGGTGGCGCCCCTCCAAGAGTTCTTGTTCTGGATGACTATTTCATGACAGAGGTGGATAAAGTTCAGAAAGATCCAGACACAGGGCGAGGGGTCAAAACCAAGGTGAGCCTGATTAAAATGTATCCGGACCAAACTGGTGCTTTCCACAAGATGCATGGAATCATAAATCTAATTTGTCTTCGATGAGCAGCATCAAATCATATTTCAGTTTTTCTGGTTGACATTCTGAACCTTTAAATACATAAGGCGTGTCTTCCAGGTTCTGGAATACGAGTATGAGCCAGAGATGGAGGATACCTACCGGAGCAGCATGCTTAAAACGTTTAAGAAGACTTTAGATGACGGCTTTTTCCCCTTCATCATTTTGGATACCATTAATGACAAGGTTAAACATTTTGACCAGTTTTGGAGTGCAGCTAAAACAAAAGGCTTTGAGGTGAGTTTAGTTCAAGGAGAAAAATAAATACATTTCTCTACTCGTTCTTCTCTACTAATAATTTTTTATCCCATTTGGTTTTTTTTCTTCAAGGTGTACGTGGCTGAAATCACCGCAGACACTCAAACTTGTGCAAAGAGAAATGTCCATGGGCGCACACTTAAGGATATATTGAAGGTCTGTAAGATCAGTTGGCTTTCAGATACATGATGTGAGAGTGAAGTCAGCCAACGCTCATACAGAACACATGAAAGTCATCCTGGTGAATTGTGTTGACAGATGTCCAACAACTGGGAGGCTTCGCCACGTCACATGGTGCGCTTGGATATCCGATCTCTGCTTCAGGATGCAGCCATTGAAGAGGTCTGGTTTTGTTAATCAACACTCATAGCATTAAAGGTATTCATCGGTCCATGAGCCAAAATAATCCGAGTATGTTATTAGGTAGAAATGGAAGACTTCAATCCCGATGACGAGCCCAAGGAACCCAAGGGAGACGAGGAAGAAGAGAGTGATCTGGTAGGACAGACAGTTTCAATTTATAGACGTGGATTTCAGCATCTTTTCCTCCCATTTTTAGCCGTGGTTACCACAAATAAAACGCTTATCCAGTGACGCGTTATTAGCCGTTCTGTTTTAATGTACAGTTGAGTTTTAATCAATTAAAATCAACAAAATACGGGAAGTGTAAAAAAGGAATTTGATTTACTTCATTGATTTACTACAGAGGGAGCAAAACAAAAAAAATTGGTGCGAAATGAAGATGCTCAAAATACTGTTTTAATTCAGTCTTAAAATGCTGTTATATCAGCAGCACTTCATCAACCAATGAATCAGCTTCAAGACGTCCTCCTTCGGTTTGTCCTTGTTTTAGCCCAAACTGAGAACAGTCTCATTGTTGTTCGAGTGCAATGGTACGGCGAAAGGTGCCCGGACTTGCGTGAGACTGGACCATTATGCTGAAGTCTTCTTTCTTTCACAGTAGCACATTTAAATGACTTCTCACATGGTCGTCCTTAAGCATATCTTCAAAGATATCTTGTACAAAATGTTTTTATTGCAAGCGTGCAAAACTTTACGATGAAATGACCAAAACCTTCAATGATTCACAATAAAATTCTCAGACTTAAGTGGCATTTATTTATCTGCTGTATACATTTTACAATGAGATAAATATTTCCTCTAATAGCAACGAAAACGCTTGGCAAACGCATTCATTCTCAGATATTTGTTTTTCTTGTACGAAGTGTCGTCTTCCTTTTAAGTTGTTTATTAAGATTGTAAATGTTTCAAAACGTTACTTTTGTAATTCATGGAATTTTCCCCTTTATCAAATATTAAAACAGAACTGTAGCATAAATTTCATGATTTTGTTCATGGTAATCTTTTTCATAAGAAAAAGGAAGGAAAACATTAGGTTGTGTGAACAAACGTCTAACCGCAACTCTGAATCAGATTTAAGTGCCTGTGATGGATGCTTCCTATAATTTTGTATAAGATGATGTGAAATCGATGACGGCTCTTTATTTTAGTGATTAACCAAAATTGAATTGAAGCATTGCCTAAATCTTTGCAGCTCTTCTCTGCCGACCAAGTTCAAGAGTGAATTTCAGTTTATAAATTAAGCTGCAACAATTTAACTTTTCTCTTTCACCCTCTAAACGGAACATGTTTTTTTCTTGTGTACCAAAACAAACTTTTCAACAAACGGTGATGTGCTTGCAATTTACAGTATTGTATGGCTCATGTAGAAACGGTTAAGCTCTCTTATGCATGCACAAAGAAGCTAGAAGAGAAACTGAAGGCATATGTCACTAGATTAAATGTCTCAGATTCAATGTGCAGAGCAAACACTGCATCAAATTGCTGTAACTGTGGCCACGTCTAACAGCGATGGATCGTTTTACTCTGAGGTGCTCCTCTGCACCGTTTGTGCGGATGGAGCATGCAGCAGCTGCTAACTGGACACAGTTATTCATGTCTTCTATGTGCATAGATGATCCAAACATACCAGGAAATCTGTGGGCATTTAAAACAAGGTGCCTCCTTTCTTCGGTTTGGCTCATCAGCCTTTGATTTGTTTGTCAAATTCTAGATTTTAATCTGAGTAGATGCTGTTCAAAGACACTTTTCAGTGCATCTTCATAGTCCGTGCTTTGGTTTTGGTCCCATGTGATTTGTATTCAACGTAAACATGCCAAATAAAGTATTAATTTTCAGTCTTAAAGTTTCTAGAATGCAACGTCACCCTTATTGCTGTTTGTCAATCTATTCCTGGTTAGACCTCCTTTCAGGACTGAGTGGACATTTACCGGTGGAGCGTCACTGACCTATCTGCGACTCGCTAATGTCCCCAGTGAGCTTCACTCATCTGACTCTTGAGCGGAAGTCTAATCAGGAAGAATGAGATATGAAAGTTGAGGAAAGTGATCAAATAAACAAAAACAAACATCAGAAATTGTAAAATGCAGGTCCTGACCTGCCTGTTGTTGTATTTGATATTACTTTGAGACAACTGTGAGCAGAAGATGTGTTCTGCTTGGAGATCATTAAAAACATTTGTTTTATACTCGGGTTTCCACAAAAAAGAGAGAAAACAAAGGTTTACAACGACATGGTTTTTATTCACCGTTTATAAAATATATTCAAACAGTAAGAGCCACATTGTTGTTGGATTTGTTGGCATATTTAAAATAAATTCTAGTGATGAATCGCCATGGCGACCGCTTTTTTGAAAACAATGGAGAAACCGAAATAGGTTTTGAATGAAGAATCTTGAGTTAACATAAATATAAAGAGTCTCGAACTGAGCGAGGATCCCATTAGGTTTTCTACAGATTTTCAAACAAGAAGTGTTTATCTTTTTACAACATATTCTACAGTGACCGAGTTTCCAGAACCTGTCCGTTTTCTGTTTGTCTTTGTCTTTGTTTAAAAAGCTGCTGAAGACTTGGGATGTATAAAGTATCTATCTATGTTTAACTATCTTAAAATTGTATATGAAAATGTTTTTATATTCTCACTCGAGAGCAGATTAGAGGTCTGTTGAATTATTTTTGTACGAAAGGTAATTTGGCTTTGAATTGTTGTTCTCTCACAGCAGTGATTTTTATACGGGGCAAATAACTGGCTTTTAACTCTTTCAATGCCATCAGCGTATATCTAAACCCAACCCTGACATTCAATTCTGCCTCTCGTCAATGGCCAATAACTCCGGAACAGAAAAATGGTAGGAACATTTTTCCTGATGAAAAGAAGAGACCGTGATCTTTCATTTGGTAGGTTCGGTGTTTGCATAGTCACAGCAAAGCATATTCTGTGGGGCTTGAAAAAGGGGGCAAAATGAGCAACAACCGGGGGCAGTCCGCATATAGCTGAGCTGAAAATGGCTGGCACTGAAAGAGTTAATTTAAGTCGAAGAGTGTGCTTCAACTTTCTGCATCAAGACATTTGCATTCCGTTGTTCAGTGGCTGTTAAACACGTCTTCTCCTTTCATCCAACCTCTCCTCTCTCTCTGCCTCTCCTCCCTCCATCACTTGTTTAACCATGGCAGTGTTTCTTTGTATAATGTAGGGCTACATTCCAAAAAGCAAATGGGAGATGGACACGTCTGAGGCAAAGCTCGGTAGGTCTATTTTGTTGTCTATTGAGTGGGTTTACTGCCCCATGTTGTCTCTATTTATATTCAAGGTGTTTAAAAATGCAGCAACCTTTATTAGAAGAAAAAAAATTCCAAGTGAATGAAAATTACGTCCCGGAATTTCAGTGCCTTGATTTTCTTTTTGATTTTTTTTTGTTTTATCAATAACAAAAACAGAAGAAAATGAATATCAAATATGTAAGCACTGGCCGGTGACACAACGGGAGTGTGTAACGTTGTACACAACCAGTACTCAGTTTGTCCCCATCTGCAGTGATTCATTCCTTGTAGTCCTTGTAGTGGTGCAGAACTCCAAAAATGCCTACAAAATGTCAATGGCACAATCAGAATCAGAATCACAAGGGGAATTTATCAAATTTGAGGTTCTCTGTGCAAGAAAGGAAAAAGACTAAAAAGTCACATGAAAAATAGGCCAGCGTAGGTGGAAATGTACAAATGTACATCGATACAAATATAAAACACGTACACTATATATCCAAGATGGCTTCCTGTCATCCTCTCTGGAAGTTATTCTTCTTAATTTACATCCGCCAATGCAGAGGTAACTCAAAAGGTTAGGGGCGGATGTGTATGAAATATCCAGGAAATGTTGGGAGTGTGACCAGGAACAGATGTTTACATTTTAGTGATGATCAGAATCCAGATCATGTGGATGTGTAAATCTAAAGCAGAGTAAAAGCTGCAGTTATGCCACAGTGAATTGAAAACTCTCGCATGTTTCCAGAGAATGATTCAGTACATTAAAAAGGCTATAAAAGCTGGAAAATACCATGAAACAAGCAGGAGCAACTGGCAGAGGCTGCATTCACCGTAAAAACGAATCCCCTTGTTGTTGCCTCTGTATTTTTGCTGGTGTTATTTCCTCCTTTTTTTGGGGGGGGGGGGGGGTAAATTAGTTTTAAACAGAGTCATCATTTGTGATTAGTTGGGTAAAGGCAGCATGTCTCTTTCTGTAAAACCTTTCATTCTCTAGTCAAGGGTGACCAAAGGTCTGAAGTTGACAGTGATCCAAACCCTTCTCTACATGCAGATGTGCAACCAGTTGGGTTTCCTTAATTTGGCCGGAACGTTTCTGTTAAATCCCTTGAGCGTAAAGTTTTATCTAACAAAGTACATCAGTGACTCTGTTCATTCATTCCATCTGTTGGCAAGTTCCATTGAACTTTGTGTTGGAATTTAAGGATGACTTCAATTTAAACTGTCAATTTCTATATTCATTTATATGTATTCGTATAAAGTGTGAAAATGCTCAAATGAGGAAAAGCATCGGGAATTCATGAAGGCTGCTTTTCACATTGAAAAGAGTGAGGTTAAAGCTTTATGAGAGTCCAGAGTCAACATTGAGACGAATCTTCCGTCCATCCAGACAAGTTGGACGGTCTAGGGAGCAGCGGGAAGAGGAAGCGGGAAGACCCGGGAGGCCTGGATGACTTCCTCCAGCTGCCAGACGACTACGCCTCACGCATGTCTGAGCCGGGGAAGAAAAGGGTAAATGGACTTCCTCTGTTCTGTTGGTTAATATATGCCTGATTCTTTTTAAATATCGCGATGGAGAAGGAGCGCAGTCCTGGAAATATGCTTTATCTGGGTACTGAAAGGACAGGTTCCTGATCAAAGATAACCCCCCCCCCAGGTTCTTGGCAGTGGTGCTGGTGGACACTGAGATGCCATCACGTTCAACTACTTCCATTAGAACAAACATTTCTGAGCTGTTTTGACCAAGAACCAGTTCTTCAGTTTTATTTAGGTTTTGGTGTTTTGTTTTGCTTTTGCCAGCGATGCATCAATAAAACACTGAATGCAACAATCTAGGTAGGGGGGGTCTGTCCCAGTTGGAAAACACATAATGTATTCTATTAGAGTAATTTAGTGTTGGATAATACGCCTTATTGGCTTTGCTTCTGTCCGTCCATTCCCTGCTTGTAGTACAAGCCTGCTCTTTTCGTTTAGGTCCGATGGGCTGATCTTGAAGAGCAGAAGGAAGCGGATCGAAAGCGCGCTATCGGTTTTGTGATGGGTCAAACGGACTGGGAGAGAATAACGGATGAGAGCGGCCAGCTGGCACAAAGAGCTCTCAACCGAACCAAATATTTCTAAGAAGACTATCATCCTCCTTTTGCCCCTTCATTGAAAGGTACGTCCCCTTCTTTGATAGATGAATAATTGATTGATCCCAAGGTAAACTTTGAGGAGTCAGTCTTTCAGACTCGGTAAAAGACAGCAGCAGAAATGTTACTGACGGTAAGACGGTTTCAAACATTACAGATCAAAAGTAAAGAAATGTCTGTTCTGCTGATTAAGTAAGAGTACTGTAGTGAAGTACTCTTAATGGCTTTATGAGGTATGCCATTTACCAAATAAGTATTTTACTCAATTAATCTTTATCCAGTCTTATTATTTAGCAAGCCATTTATTCCAAAGAGTACCGGTAGACGTTTTCAAAAATATTTGGATGAGCGAAAATTTACCCTAAAGGGTAAAACTGACTTTTTACTTTTACCCCCCATCATTGCTTCAGCATGAACAGTTCAGCTAGAATAATATTCCCCTATTGCCATTCCTGCATTTGATTATAAAAAAAAAAAAACCTTCATTGACCTCTGCAATACAAACACAGCAGTGTGGCTCAAAAGTTTAGGTTATTTGAATAAACCTGAATTTGCACATTTTATATTTATTATAAAAAAATAATTTATCTGACGTGTCATGCGCTGAACTTTGGTTTTATCTCTATCATAAATGCTTTTGTTGGTGAAATGATGAGGGGAGGTTTTCTTTTCCGCAGGTGTCCAGAATATGAAAAGACAGACGCTTGAGATTCATCAGTGATGGCTTGACCAGTAGTTATCAGGATTATGGTTCTCTAACTTTTACGGATGCTGTATTTTTTTTTCTTACTTTTAAACATTCTAGCGACTCGCAGATTAATTTCTAGTTTATTATTCTGTCATGTATTCAGTGAACTCCTCGTACTTTCTGTACAGTATTTCTGTATCCGTTTCTCAAACCACACATACATGAGAAAATACAATAAAAGGTTCCCAAAGTTACATGTTCGAGTCTTTTACGTATCGACAAGAAGCCTGTTGTGTGGTACGACTTTATCTTGTGTAATGTTTGAAGCAGACTCTGCCCAAACTCTTAAAGCGCCCGTTGGTCTTTAAAGATAACGAATCAGGACTTTCATCTTGTGTTTCTAATGTACCGATATACAAAATTCCACTTAAATGTATTTTGGCATTGCAAAATTCAGTAAACGTGGTACTTTGTTCCTTTGTTTGTTTCATATAAATTACACTACCAAGTCGCTGTACTTTGGAGTGTCTTTTTTATTTTTTTTACTCCAGTAATTTTAACAAGCGATATTTGTCTCTTTTTTGGGATTAACGTATCGTCTGAACTGGTTTTTGACAGAAATCTATCTTTCATGGTAACTCGAACGATGAGAATCGTCTCCTTCCCGAAAGCTCGCCGAGGGTTTTCTGGGTTAAACGAGTGGATGTTGTTACTTAGTTTGACAGTGTTGAGTGACGTGAGAACAAAACCATCGTGTTTGTGCTGTGAAAACGTGCTCATTGGTCCAAACACCTGGAGTTTGCTCACAAAACACATCTGAGTAATGACGGAACTCACTCCATGGGCTCTTTAATAATTTAGTGCTTTTACATTTTACAACAAGCAATGACAACGGGACAGTTTACACAACAATCACAATCAATGTTTTTCATTGGCGCATTTAGTTACTAAACATACACATCGATATTCCAATAAGTGTGTATCGGTAGTCGAAGCTCATAACCTCCGCCGAGGCGAGGCAGGGCGGAGGTTGTGTGTCTGTCTGTCTGACTGTTGGCAAGATGACTCAAAAAGGTCTTGATGGATCTTGATGAAATGTTGGGAATATTAACAGGAACAAATGATTATGTTCCAGAAGAGATCGTGGATTCTGGATCACTTTGAAATGTTTAACTTTGCAGTCAATGGATTTGGAGTTTGTTCCTCCGTATCTCAGTTAATTATTGACCAATGTTTATGGAATTTGACACAGTCATGTAGGGTGGGGGCCTCTAGCTCTCCACTGAATTTAATCTGGATCAGATCCAGAATGGATTCAGCACAAACATATTTTCAGATTGAAAACCCCATTTACGGATTCAAAAATTAGTTAAAAATACGAAAATATAAGAAATCTGACATCTGCGTTTTCAACAACAAAAACCAAACAAGGATTGGGAATTCTCACCAAAAAAGGAGCCACAAGAAAAAGACTGTTGGATTTGGACAACCAATCGCAGCTTCTCAGTTCAGAGACAATGGATGGATCTTCATTGTGAGTATGGAAGATAGACGGCAACGGAACAGTGCCAGTTACCAAATGGAGTTTGAGATTATACATGTGAAAGTCCAATAATTGATCACTCTTTGTATCTTAAATGTGTGCGCATAATTCAAGAGTAATAAAGCATGAAACATTTGAATGTGGTGTGGACAGTGTTTTATGCTTATTAAAGAAAAATGTTCAAAACCATTTTTGTCTGCTTTCTTTCTACCTCGACATTTCACAGATGTCAACGCTGCACAAACATACAAAATATGGTTTTGTTATATAACGTTGGTGATATAGCAAAATGCATATAGCAGTAAAGGATGTCCTGCGTTGCACAAAGATGTTTTCTAGAGAAGGTGCGAGTAAATCCGCGTTGTGTCTCAACGACTGCAGCACGTCACGTCTTCTGCTCTCCTCTCATCCAAACGGATGATTCCTTAATTCATCGGGTACGTCACTGTCCAGTTTACAGATCACCTTGTAGATTGCTTTTTTCCACGACGGATGATAATCCTTGCCCGCTGAAATGGCAAAGTAAAATTCTCTCAATGTGATCTCTGCAACTTCCAGGAATCTCTCGGGTACCTGTGAATCCGCAGGAGATGAAAGATAATTACAGAGATCTTTGACAAAATATTGTGTACAGACAACACAATTAAAGGGGGCATATTGTGTGTGTGGGGGGGGGGGGGGTCTAATATTTTGGTGGTTTTGGGTCATTACCAACCCAAAAACTGCTAAATTAGACCATCCAGTCACTCCTGCGTGGTTTGCGTAGTTCTGTGATCAAGTATTGAAACATGTTTGGCAGCACACACACACACACCCCCCCCCCCCCCCCCCTTGTGACGTCACATCGGGGGCTCGTTCACGAGATGCGTGCACTCCACACGTCCACACGAGTCGAAGAAGAGCAGAGTGGATTAAGTTTATTTTTGTTGGTAATGTTTTTTGTCTGTGCTATAAAAAAAGTTACATCACCGGTTGCCATGGTAGCGCGCCGCTGTGAATTTAATTTCAGTTTCATTTTCAGAGGTTTCTAGCACAGCGGTTTGAGACAGGAAAGAGGAACGCTGTCCTGCAGCACCTGTTTGATATTTTGACCCAAGACTGTAAAATATATTTTATATAAGTGTGTATAATATGTGACCTTTAAGATGATCAGGATCAGACCTAACAAATCAAGGTAAGTAATGTCAAAGGTTTATCCTGATGGCTCATATTCTCAAAAGTTACCTGCATCTAGATCTAATGTGAATACAGCCGTACTCTGATGAATGAAATGTTTCTGCAACAAAATCGTGCACTGCATGAAGTCTTCCTCTGGGTTAGTGTTACTGAGCCGATATTCAGCCACTGCTGGCTGACACGTTTTCACACACTAACACCATTTGTATTTTTTTAATCCATACGGCCGATGATCCGATCCATGTTTTCTAGTTTGAAGGTCACTTTGCAATCTACTGCCATAAATATCCAGGTACACAAGCATGTACTGTGTATCTGTGGTTTAGCTGGTATGTTTTGACAGTTCAGACCTTTAGACGTTTGAATAGTTGCCTATTTCTGTCTGTTGGTAACAACTCAAAAGGTTCTGGCCGGATCGAGAACAGATGATTACATTTTGTTGATCGTGTATTGTGAATCACTTAATTTTTTGATAACTTTTGCAGTAAATGGAGCTTCAAAATTACTTCCTCAATATCGGTTGATTATTGACCATGTAGAGTGGGGGGCTAAGATCTCTCCACTGAATTTCATCCGGATTGCAGATTGTTGGAAAAATGTGGGCGACACTTGAGTTTCGGCCTACGGCACATTGAGTATTAGAGCTAGAGATTCCTAGCAAGCGTCGTCTTATAGCTGAGTAAATTCCACATCGGGGCAGGTCAGCGGATTTGTTCCAACTTTAATATCTGAGGAAAAAGATCCAGTTGAATTCGGGGTAAATTTTCACAACAAAACAATTTTGTTTTTTGACCCTTTAATAATATCTCTCTTTTCACCTCCACAAAGGAGGTTCTGTTCCTGCTGGTCTTTACCAAAACACTGTGGAATTAGTAGTGGGCAAACGGATTTGTTGTATCTTCTATAGATCCAGAAGAATCCACAATTACTGAACGTGTGCTTTTTATGAATAAATTCTGAACTAAGAATGATATCAATGTGAATCCAGTTGCTAAAGTTTTGTTTTCATGATTAAGGAATCTAAAAAAGAAAAGAAAAGAAATTCAGGACTTAACGGTCAAATAATTCTAATCCCCCCCCCCCCCCCCCCCCCCTAGTCCCTGCTCTTTAAAGGGTTAACACCTACATGTTAAAAAGAGATTGTTTTGAACTAAAAGCATTTCTCCATTCCATCAAACATGCAACTGGATTTTTTTTTTTTTTTTTTTTATGGAGTTTTAGCAGAAAATAAATGTAACTACCTATTTGCTCTAAACGTCTGAACTCTTACTGGTTTATTCAAAAACATTCATTATTCAAAATAACTATAGCATTAGGAGTTATTTGATATTTGCTGCTGGGATGAAAAATGAGTGATGTAAGATTTTGAAATCGGTTGTACATTTATTCCTGTGTTGGATCAAAACGTTTAATTAGACCATGCTAATCCTGCAGACATCAAAGTTACACATATTGATTTGCATTATTGTACATTTAAAATAAAAATGCATGTCACATTAATTCCAGATTAAATGAAATTGACCTCATGTCAAGGCCACATTTTTATAGTCAGTCTGCAGTTATTCATAATCTCTGTCATCAGGAAATGATAAGTAGCTGTAATTTATTTAGCAATAAATCCTCATTTAAGAAGCGTTAAATGGCAGCATCTCACGCCTTTGAACATTTCTCACTGTTGTATTATTGTTCAGTTTAAATTAGATATGATCAAAGATTAGCATCTTTGACTGGGTGAACATATTCCTGTTAATACCAAGCCCTCCTCATGCACGGCCTTTTCACAAATATTCAAATCAAATAAGGGCTCTTAAAACGGACAGTATCTTGATGAAACAAGACGTCATAATGCTGAGCAAAAAAAATTTAAGTGACTTAGTTCATTTGTTGGAAATGCTTACATTTCTTTTTTTTAGAATTACGATTCATGTGCTTGTATTTAAAAAAAAAAATAGAAGCAGTTATTAAATTTATCCTGTTATCATTCCTACAAAATAATCTACAGTCACAAATTAGAGCACCGATGCAGGCACCTGGGGAAATGGTTTTGTGTATATTATGAAATATAAAATACAATATGCATAAAAACTAAATTATGTTCAAATGAAATTAATAAAAACTGGCAAATATTTAACTAATATCTCAGGATATTAGTTAAAGATGTCTTTTTATTATTATTATTATTATTATGAGCAGCAGTGTCTGGTCCGTTACCTGGAAGTCGTTGGCTTTGTCGTAGTGCGTGCTGAGAGCTCTGAACAGCTGTGACTGTCTCCCCACAGTCAGACCTCTGACATCGGGCGTTCCCACGACGACGGCGCGTCGGGCAGACTTCTCCATCTGGATGTAGAAGAACTCCCTGAAGTTGCTGAACCACTTGATGAGCTGAGAAGTGATGCAACGCGTGAACTGAAGGTGAGCCCAGAGAGGAAAGGGTAAGTTGACGGGATCCTGCTGCGTGAACTTGTTTGGATTTATGTCCAGGACGAGCTACGAAGTGCTGCTGCAGCGCACATTTCAAAATACGGAGCTAATAAACACATAAACATTGCACTTTGCATTGTTCATCATCTTGTGTTTTTAATGCTGATGTAAATGTGTTCATCCTGATCTGACTGCTTGCTTACAATAATGTATTTTTGGAAAATAAAAGTATCAGAATGAAATGAACTTGTTTGAAACCGAGTCTTTTTTTTCTGTGGTTGTATAAACTGGAGCCTTAGAATCGCTAAAAGAATGCAGCAAATTATTAAAAAAAAGCTAATTATTTTCAGACTTCTGGTTTAGTTTAAACTCAAGAATTATGCATCATGTATCTTGTGATGAGGGGGGGGGGGGGGGGGGTTGTAGGTCTATTTTTACAATAGAAATGTGTAAATATTGTCAACTCAAATACACAACTGAGTGTTTTGTCACCTGGACGTCGTGGAAGTACCTCTTCAGGACCGCTGAGCTTGGGTAGCGTGTATAGAAGAACATGAGCTTCGCTCTCTTCAGATGGTTTGTGGTCAGACTCTCCTAAATGTACAAGTCTTAAGGGGAAAACAAATCCTGCACACGGACATTCTCATTGTTATCTCATGTTTCTACAGGAAGTATTGCTACCAGTATTTAAGGGCAGCTGCCCCAGAAGCTGCAATAAAGAGGGATGTATGGGATCGCTGGTTTGGCTTAAGGCAAGCAAAATATCAAGTCAAAATATGATGCTTCATTGAATTTAAAGAAAAAGGATACATTCAGCATGGACAGGTTGCTCCTCACCAGTCTGTCAGACTCGGCCTTGACGCGAGGGAGACGCGGGTCTTGTAAAAGTATGGGATCCGCTAACGCAGTACGAGTGTGTGGGCTTCTGACGGATCTGGGTTTGTCCTTTGATCTCACTTGGACTAAATTCCAACGTGTGTCCAACGTCGCTCGCTCGTCTTCCGAGCGTCTGAGGGCACGGTGAGAAGCGGCGCTGCGATTCTCTGACTGCTCTCCAGGCGGACGGGACTCGTGGCCGAACAGGGTCCGGGGTTCGGGTGGACGGCGACCTCTCAATCTGGACTGGGGGTTGGGCCTCTCCACGAGGTCCGGTTGAGGTTTTTGACCCTCTGCCGTCCCACAGGACACGTCTACGTCGTGATCGGGGCAAGCTGATGAATGAAAAGGCATGCCGGGCTCCGTGCCCTCCTCTCGATGTGGAAACGCCTGGAGAAGTGGCATGCTCTTTAGAATGGAGTCGACGCCGTCGGCAACGACCCTGGACAGCTCGCACTTTAAAACGTCCGCCATTAGCTTCATCTGCTCCGGTTTGGAGTGAAAGTTCTTCATCAACGTCCCCTTCTTCAGTCCAATTCTGGCGGAGCCGGTCTCCGCCTGGCACGAATCTTTCCCTGCGTCCGGAGTATTGTTCCAGTTGGGATTGTGCTGTTGGTTGCCTCTCCCTGTCGTGTCGGTTACTCGATCCCCACGCCTGAAACTCGTTCTGAGCTTTCTGAGGCGCTTCTGCTGACTCTCTCTCTGGGCTCTTGTCGTCTGGCTGAGACCTGGAGAGCCAGATCCACGGCTGTCCTGTCCCGGAGCGAGTCCTTGAATGATCTGGTTGGTCTCCTGATGCTGCTTTATTGCATCTGTGTTGTTCACGTCAGGAGAGATGGTCATGCATCTGATGATGTTCTCTACTCTGGCCCGCTTTGCCTGATGGTCGCTGTGTGGGTTCCGGTCAGGTTGACTGTAAGAAGCGGATCCAGGCGACGCCTGACGCGGCCTTCTGAAGAAATGCTCGGAGTCTCTGGTCAAAGTGCTGCAATCTGCATTTTGGGACATCTTTGTGTCTTCGGTGTCTTTGTAAAAAGTCACAGAAGCATCCACTTCATCTGAATTTGACAGCATGAGGTCCGGATGGAAGAGCTGCTCTGCGGGGTGAGTACGTACCTCAAAACCTCGATGCTCGTGCTGCTTGAAGTTAAAAAGAGAGAAGAGAAAACAAAATTAGCATTAAAGGTTGAGTTAAGAGAGTGAAACCTGACACTGCAGTCATAACGCATTATAATACTCGGAGCCCACCTGTGTGAACGGATCCGAGGGGGGCTGCACCTCAGCAGCTTGCAAGAAGTGACTCCGTTCCTTGTACTGGTCTAGATAAGAACCCTTCTACAAACCAGGGGGGGTGTGGTCTCATATGCCAACCAATCACATCCCTCCTCCACGCACGCACACACACAATAGCATTAAATATTTCCTTTGAATATGACAGGCCGCTGTTCATTTCACCGCGTCGATTACATTTCAGATATTTCGTGATATAGTTGTGAAGTTACACCACGTAATACAAGCACATAATATATTTGAGTTTATAATGTGGTAGAATGTAAAGAAGAAAACTTAATTCTTCACTTCCTTTCCACATTCTCTCCATCACTCTGCACTACTGACCCAGAAGCAGCGGCTGCAGCCCCTCCATCGCCGCCACCGCCCTCACCTCCGGCTTCGGCACCCTCTACCATGCCTCCAGCGCCATCACAGCCTCTCCATGCCGAACCTGGTGTGTTTCTCACACACACGCACACACACAAGTCTAACTTGTGATATACTTACTTATTTGCTGCATCTAAATGGGTCTCCACAAGCGTTATGCATCTCATTGCCACATTCTGACCTTCCCTCTTCCTCTAGTTCCTGCTTTCAAGCCCACGGCTCCGGCACCAGCTCCTCCAACGACAGGAGAGAGAGCAGAGGTACGTGAATCACGTTTCACGCATGCGTTTGGCTGAGAACTTTATCAGATCCCTTAAGAGGCGCTGAAATTCAAAGAGCAACAGGTAACATGCAGTGAGCTGCAGCGGCTTGGGGGGGGGGGGGGGTCATCATCATCGCATTCTCTGCAGACGGACTCGTTCGATGCGTTTTTATAGCACCGGATCCGAACAGAAAGTTATCTCGAGACACTTTACAAGGTTGAGCAGTGAAAGACGGAACCCAACCCAAAGAGCAAGCACTTTGGAGACGGAGGCGAGGAAAAACGTCCCTTTAACAGGCAGAACCCTTGAACAGAACCCAAGACTGGCCATCTGTCTGGACCGGCTGGGTTGAGAAGGACAGAGACAATGGCAGATAGGAGGGGAGTCCAAAACAAAGAGAGGGAGATATTTACTGACTTATAACTCGGTGAATAGAACCCTGATGCAGCCTTGAAGTGCTCGGGTCTTTCCGGGCTACAGCCGGCCGCATGACTTCCCCCCCCCCCCTGCTTGTTAGCTGGTGCTCCTGAGCCACTTTTTCCACAATGGGGCAAAAGCAGCGCTCAATAAAATTACTTCAAGATGTTCTCAAAGTTCACGTAGACGTGAAAGAATGCCGTGATTTGCTGATTCGAGCAGCAATCTGGAAAACAGAATCTGATGAGCCTGTTGTCTTGACGCGGTCGTCTTGTCCTGGATTTTTATTCTTATTTTTCACCTTTAAACATAAAATACATCGAAAGTGTTTGCGCTGTTCTTTTTCTTCTTTAACGCGAGTCCGGCAATGATTTACTGGAGCTGAAACGATGGTCATTTTTCTGCCTGTTAAATTTGTATAGTGGAAAAAAAACAAAAAAACATTTTCCTCCTTCCATACTGTCAAATTTTCACTTGTCCTGCTTCGGTTTGTTTTACGTGACCAGAGTAATTCATCTTTGATTTGATGCTTTGTTGCATTTCACCCTCTCACAACGAACTTTGACAACTCCAAGACGCTTTGCTTCCAAATTCTCTGCTGCGGGTAAATTCTTATCTTCAAAGCCTCATTCGCCGGCGCCGGCGACGGCTCGGCCCTCGAGAAGCTCCAGATAATGGGATCATCTCTCACAAAGTCTTAAGGGTCGATCATCCCTGTCTCCCACTTCACAAAGCAGGCGGGCTCAAGTGTGTGCAGCTGCGTGTGCCCCCCCCCCCCCCATCAGTGTTTCTGTTTACTTTCACAATCACAGGAGACAATGGGTCCTAATACATGTCTTTGTTTCTCTGCCAGCTCCTACACGAATGTCTGAACAACAGTTTGGAGGGGAAAAACACACAGAATGCATTATGACAACACACACACACGAAAACTCAAACATTAGATTACCATGAGAAATACTCGAGGCTCCTACTTGGACTGAATACAGATGCAAGGCGTCCTCTAATTTCATTATTTACTTCTTTTACTGCTCAAGATGCCATTAGCATCTTTCAAAGATCATGCTAATTGGCGGTGCAGAGAAATCTGAAGGATTTGTCGGCAGGTTTTTTTTTTTTGTCTGGCCTCCAGAATTTGGCTAAATTTGGGGATTTTTTAATTGAGCTGCTCAATAAGACGTTTCAGATTAAAGGTGGCCTGGAAATCAGCAGCTAGCTATTCATTTTCATTGAAGCAACATCAGAGAGATAATTTACCTAAATTATTCTGGAGGGGGGGGTCTGTCTATTAAATAGATAATTATATCAGTGTCATCACATAAAGACTTTTAATCTAATTGAAAATAGGTTTTGCATTTAAGATTGTACTAATACTTTCAAATACCACAGTTGCACACAATAAATAAAAGGCTAACAGTTTGAAGCTAACTGTTTCCTGTCAGACTCCTGACATTGAAGGACGTGTCCCAGCAGAGAGGGCGGAGTTAGAGTCTAATTAGTTATGCGTGGTTAATACTGTCACTACTGAAAGAGGTTTTTAAATTCTGTTAAAGTGGAGTTTTTACATTATTCACACAACTATGGGCAATTTGCTGCAACCAGTCGGCCTAGTTTGCATGTTTTTGGTGGTGCGAGGCAGCCGGGAAACCCCAGAGAGAACCCACGCAGTCCTAGGATTTGAACCTGCAACCTTTTTGCTGCGAGGCTCCAGCGCTGAGTTTACAAGGAAACTGTTCGCCCGTCTTAAATCGAAAGCGCACTCGGCTACAGTCCACATATTGATAATAAGAAATGCTTAATGTTCAAAGTGTGTGAGGCCACGATTCCGCCGCTGTCAGGTGTCTTCTCTGGTTGTCCTTTGGACAACTTTAAGACGGGCGCTAATGGAAAAGAGTGAATCGGTGAGTGATGAAGATCAGCCGTGCTGAAAAGTCCTTCTCTGACGTCCGTGGGGAGACCAGAACATGCATTCACTGACATGCGTGTCATGTGCAGAGGTGAAGGTCGCACCTTTGCCGGCCTGTGGCCACGCCTGGAGCCACGCCTGGAGCCACGCCTGGAGCCACGCCTGGAGCCACGCCTGGAGCCACGCCTGGAGCCACGCCTGGAGCCACGCCTGGAGCCATGCCTGGAGCCACGCCTGGAGCCACGCCTGGAGCCACGCCGACACTGTTTTATAACACGCCTTGGAACAATTCATCAGAGCACGCCTTGGTGATCCTTCCCTTCAGGCTCTGCATCAGTTAAAGTGCATATTCATGTGCGCCGCTTCCCTTGCAGGCCGTTTCATTCACAGCTGACCAACGTGCTGAAACGGCCAGCTTGCATCTGGCCCCATTCTTTTTCTCCCCCTCGGGCCTTTGATATGGGTGCCAGCTCTCCTTTTCTTCCTCCTCTCATCTCTGTGGTCATACCAGAAGATTTTTTTTTGGATGGAGAGAATGAGGCGGGGGGGCCTGGAGGAGGAGATGGGGGGGGGGGGGGCAGCATTCACAGCTGACGGTGCTCGTGTGGGTGGAGCTGGTTGGTGTCAGAGGGTCGGAGGTCAGAGGAAGGGGTGATGAGAGGCAGTCTCTGAAGCTGCTACCTGTCATTGGTCTCCAGAACTATTCGTGATGTCATTTCCTCTTCCTTACGCAAGCAGGTAGCTGCAGAATACGCAAAATAAAGTGGGATTGTTGTGTTCTATATAATAACCAACTCAAATAAACGTAAATATTTCTGCTCTGTTCTCTCTCTTGTCCCCGTCTTAGTGATGCTGTAACGGCTCTGTGTCTCTGACGACTGAGCAAAGTCCATTGATTCGTCTTCGCTCAGGCCAGACCATCATCATCGTCCTGTCTTCAGCCATTTATCTGAGGTACGGCCTGCGGGTTAAGCGTGATGCAAAACAGTCAAATGTATATCGTGTTTAATACCAACACACCTTCGAGAGAATGGCAATTAGAGCAATCATGAGGTTCACGTCAGACTGACCTGAACGATCTGGAGGGCAGATGAGTTCCTGGTGACGGAGCTCGTGATGCCGTAGATGAAGATGCTGAGGTTCTCCTTGGGAGAGACCAGGTTGGACAGGATTATAAATGAGACAATAAGAGGGACGGTGAAGGCTAGATGTTTTGGAGACAAGATCAGAGAGACCAGACTTTGATGGTTTGGACATGTCCAGAGGACAGACAGGGACTATATCGGTAGAAGGATGCTGAGGATGGACCTGCCAGGGAACAGGACTAGAGGTCGACCCAGGAGAAGATACATGGACGTAGTGAGGGAGGACATGAGAGTGGCTGGTGTTGGGGAGGACGATGCAAAGGACAGGGTGAAGTGGAAATAGTTGATTTGCTGTGGCGACCGCTCACGGGACAAGCCAGAAGAGAAAGTAGAAGAAGAAGAGAAAGGGGAAAGAAATTGAATTTGTTTTGAAACTGCAGGAATGTTGAATGAGGTCAAACTGACATTAACAAATGAACTTTTATTTTTTCCGTGATTGGATTCAGTGTCGAGGGAAACCTGCAGCGCAGTAAGAGATGTAATAATATGCAACGTCTGTATTATGCCATGTTTTACATCAGTACTTGGAAAAAATATGTCTAGTGTATTGTGAGATCATTAACTCAAACGCCTGCAGTTCACAAATGCCCCCACTAGATGGGGCTGTTGCCGCAGTCTGGTACAGTCCAGCTGTAGCAGCATCTGCTGCAGATCGAGGCCTGTTCCTTTGGTTTAGAATCAATGTATTTTGTTGTGAACACTTTATAAATCATTAATATGATGCAATAACTCATTACGTATTACTTGCTGAATAGCGAGCCCCCGTTTATCTTAATTTATCCATTCTTAAATTTATACTCATTTTATGACCTTCTGCTGATATTAAGCACCTTCCAAAACCTATACCATATATTTATATTTATTTATCATGACCATTTCCAGATTATAAACTGTAGTAACCCATAATTTAGAACTCCCTGTATTGTGACGAGACTCCAAAAATAATCTTCCTACGTTTATTAGTTTTATCTCTATTTTTAGATTCCTGGTGGTGGTGCTGAGATCGAGGGCCCCGCCCTACATGACTGTCGAATTCCATAAACATCGATCAGTAATCAAGCGAGATATTGGGGAACACATTTTGAAGCTCCAATGTTACCGGAACATTCAAAGTGATCCAGGATTCTCTTCTGGATCATCACCAAAATGTAATTAAATATCTGATGAAGCTGAAGCTTTTTTTACTCCATTCGATTATCGAATGTAATTGTAATAAACCCAATATTTATCGCCATTAATCGTTTACTTTTACTCTTCCTCCTTCAGTTTGACTCCTCCTGTAATTACATAAATGATTATAAGGTTACATCTACTAAAAACGTGTCCAAACAGGCTGCCTAAACATGGTGGCATGACATTTGTCGCTCGACGCTTCTCCCGTCACGACTTTGATGAATAATCCAAAAAACTTCAGATGCACTTCAAAGAGGAGAAAGTGGCGTTGAACACCTGACGGAGACAAGTCAGGGTCTTCTAGTTAGAAAATAAACTTTAATCTATTCAGAGTACCAGAGTCAGACGAAGCAGACGCGGGTCCAGAACAGGCGTTTAGAATCCTGCTCAGCTGAAAAGAGTTCTGCTCGTTCTCACAGCGCAACATTTACAGACGCAGACGGAGAGACAGAAGACGAATCACTTCAGGTGATTAACAAGCATTTCATATGTTTGTGGCTACAAAGCAGTAAAAAACAACAATCAAACAATCAAACAGTCCAATAAAAAACAACAACGGTGTAAACATTCGTGTATTATTATGTGCTTTATATGACGCCAGCGTCACCACAAATCGGATCAACCGGTAAACCGCCATCGTCGAGGCAGCGTGTAGAAATCAACATGAAGGGACAACAAACACACACAGCTGTACTCAGTCTGGTGTACTTGTATCGAGTATTGTATACTAAAAACTCTGCACCTGTGTAGTTCGACTGCGATGCAAAGATGTGTGCAGAATATTGAGGCTCTGCACGCCACACAAGCGACGCGGGGCTTGCGTAACCGAGCACCTTGTGGTTTCCAAGTCACACTCTGCCGTTTCCATTGGTCCCTTAGTGTAGAGATTGTTGCAGCAACAACGAGGCACAGTGGGTGTCAACAACAACAACAACAACAACAGCAACACTCAATGCGGTCCTCTGATCGACAGAGCTCATCTTGTAGCGGAACCGAGCCGCGTGGCCTCGGGTCTTTGGACAGAGTCCCCAAAAGCGTTTCGGGTCGGGGCTCAAGTGCTCGTTCAGAAATGCGTCGTTCGTTGTGGCGGTCGTCTCGTCTTCGGGGGAGGCGGGGCCTCTGGTCTCCCGGGTTTCACTTGGCGTCGGCGGCGAGCTGCTCCAGCAGGGGGTTGGCTTCGCCCTCGGGTGTCTTCACGCTGTCAGTCCTCACGATGCAGGTGGGCCGGTGGAGATTCAGCATCACCATTAGCTGCTGCCTCTCCAGACGGAGCTCCTCGATCTGGGCCTTCAGCTCGGAGTTCACCGTCTCCAGGCGCTCAGATTCCTGGGCAGACACTCGGAATTATTATCGATACTTATTATTTGTAGTATTAAAACTAAAGGCCGGTGGCTTTTAGGCTAGCTCTGACTCGAGCTGAATCAGCTGTTCAGGTTCCGTCTGATCCGATCTGCTCCTGCTCGTCATCGGTTCGCGGCGCCGAGTCGTGGACTCACCCTCTGAAGGAAGTCGGTCCGTTCCTTCTTCTTGTTTCGGCACCGTGCTGCTGCGACCTTGTTTTTCTCGCGCCTGCGTTTCCTCCTGTCCTCGTCTTCGTCCATCTGAGAACACAATGCATTGTTGGTGAGCAACATGCAGCGCAAGAAACCCAGGTGAACACCGAGGTGAACGAAATAAACCACTAGAGGGGGCAAATCCCAAACTACAACATCTTCCTTGCTTGGATGGATGCAGCGACGCCTTTGAACAGAAGCATGTTGTTTCATGAAGGCACAGCCCGCCGTCACAACGCGTTCATTAATAACAATCTTTGAGCGGCTGGCAGGAGGATATAAAACCGCTTGAAAGTCGTTATGCAGCATTTTCATCTCCGCAATGTTGTAATTTGCTGCAGTGACTGTAAATCGGAACAACATGCATGTGACGCCGAGTCCGGAGTCTGCATTGATGACATTTCCAGGAAGTGTAAACCCTGCTTGGATAAATTCTTGGAATTGAATCGTCTTTCTACTCGTTTTGTTCTGCGCCGTTTCATCTTTACCTCCGCCTTGATGGCCAACGGCCTTTTCCCCAGCCGGCTCAGGAAATGCAGCGGGGACAGCATGGCGCCCAGCTGACGGAGGTCGGCCATCTTGAGTTGATCGGTGAGCGTAGTGGCCGAGATGCCCGCCAGCGGGCCCAGGCTGGGCAGGGAGCCCGCTGCCAGCGAAGGGTCAGGTATCTGTCCCGGCATCATGTCCGGCCCGGCCGCCACCGCCGCTACGGAGAGGCACAAAGCGGGAAGGAGAGGGAATGGTGAGGCATTGTGGTTCCAGATTATTATTCCCTACAGATTGTGCTCTGTAGACATTGTTCTCCTCTCCGACGCTAAACAGCCACACCTCTGTGTCACGATCACGATGTCGACGTGATGTTTTGTGGCGCCGCTACTCAAGGAACTGCCTTCTGTCACGAGCGAAGGGAAGCCAGGAAACTCTTTGGCGAGACAGGGGGGGGGGGGGGAGCGGGGGCTACACGAGTGCGTCTCACGAATCACGTAGCGAGAACCCAAAAGGGTATCGAAAGTATTCATGTCAAAACAGCCACCACTTGTGCATTCCACCTCCGGCCTCTTGTGGTAATTTTGGGTAGTTTGGGGGGGGGGGGGGGGGGCTGACCGCAGCACTTTTTAATGTAATCAGAGAGAAATGAGAGACTTGTGCTTTCCCAGAGGAAGCGGCTCGAGAATTAAGACGTCTCTCTAATTACTGTAAGACCGAGACTCGGAAAACTCCTGATGGTAAAATAAAACAAATGTTAGACGGGAATGGCGTAACGCGAGTCCGTCCACGGCACCCCCCCCCCATCCTCGCAGCGTTCAGTACGCGTGTAGAGTAATACACACCTAAAGTCCGAAGTACCTGGGAGCTAATAGAGGCGTAGCGCGGGCGAATATTCAGCAGCCGTTTCACATTTTCTGGAGATGAAATTTCGACACCGAACAGAGAGCGGATCAAAAGGATCAAACAAAAGCCGCGCCCATGACGGACACAACCGAGCAACCGATGCTGTGGCATGCTGACGGAATCTCAGTGAGGATTAGCAGCTGAACGCAAAGCTACAAAGGTCACGTAGATATATATAAACCCCTGACTTCTACATTTAGAGCTTATTTCACATTTTCCTCCTGAAGCTAAACCTCTACAGGTTGGCCCCCGAATGGAACAAAGTCCCCCTCAGATGGAACCCGACAAAGAGCCACATTGTGAGGCTCTGAGGAAACAGCTGACTCCGCTGGCGGGTGGACTAGCTGACAGGCTAACTGCATTATAAATTAAAGCAAGTTTTCATTTCTTTGCTGCTGGGGGTGAAAGACTTGCTCTATTACAAAAGCTCGAGAGGAGGGCTCGAAGAAAAACAAAGTTATGTAACTTCGTTCTAACAAACCCCACCCTGCTCCGGGGCTGCTCCCGAAATGTTTTTACAGTCGGACTGGAGCTTTGTGGAAACAAATCAGACCCCTATTAGGAAGAGGAAATAACTTACTTACTTCCCTGCAATTGAATATTATAAATAAATCTGCCACCGAAAATGACAAATGTCGCGTCTTCTTGACTAAGACATTCTACTAAGGAGCTCAGACGTCACATCTCTTCCAGTTCATCTCCACCTTTGACCTCTTCCTTAGGCCTGCATGATTCCTTTGCTCCAAGGACACGTGAGTGCGTGGAGCCGGAGTCCAATGAGGCATTTTATTCTTTAAATCCCAACTGCACCCTCCTTTCCTCCCTCTCTCTCTCTCTCTCTCTCTCTCTCTCTCTATCCCGCTGCATGTATACTCCCATTTACGCTGCACTTGGCAGCAGCCTGTTGTTTTTGCTGGACAGGAAAGGAACACGACAGCCCTGGTAAAAATCTCTCCCCTCGCTCTCTCGGGCTCGCAGGAGCCGTGCCAAAGACTTCTCTTTCTGCAGGGAGGCTGTCTCAGAACAAGGCAAACCATATGGCAGCTAATCCAGGGACCAAATAGCTGGACAACAGTCCGACTCTGTGGGTTGAAGTGACTGAACCACCGCATTTATTACAAAGCCTTTGACGAGGTATTTATTCAATCGGGTAGACTTTCAGACTCCACGTCTCTCATCAGATCTGGAATGTCTCTCTGCATCTCTGATTCTTTAACTAAATCCACCCAGAAATCCCCTCAACATAAATTAGGCGTATGCCACGGGTTGTTTTTTTTTTTTACTTACATTGCACAATCATGACAAATGTCTGTGCTGGAATTCATAAACTGAGAGAATCACTTTCAAATCCAAAATGAAGTTTCATATCCAAGCTGGCCAGACACTCGGGGAGAGTTTACAGACTCGTTTTTTGTTCCATCCTGGACACGATTCATTTATTTAAACTGACTAATATATGATTGTAGAAACAGTCATATTCTATTTCTTTTAGATTGGCTTGCATAAATTACATTGTAATGCAATCCTGCTCAGACATTGTGAGGAAAGCCCCCATTCCTTGCTATGGCTTGCTGAAGCATGCAGCAGAGGCCAGACCTTACCACAAACACACACACACACACACACACACACACACGTAGAAACACACGTTCAGTACATTGACACACATGTTTGTCTGCATGGTTTTTGCCAGCGGCCTCCAAAACAAAAAGGTGAAGAAGCAAGACGCCTATCAATTATGAGACATACGATTCCAGACACTTTATTGCGTGTTGCAAACTCAAACACACTGCAGACTACAACCAACAGCACACATCAAAGAAATCAGAAAAGGGTGTTTTTATCTTCTTCTTTTTTATGCCAGCAGCGGCCAGCAGTCAGGAATTCGTGGTCAGCGTTTGATGACGCAACGCAGTCGAGCAGGGAGAAACCGGTTCCACGGCTTTTACGGTCCATACTAGCCTCAAACAAAAGACGGCTCCCGGTACACAAGCCAGCGCCGCCGCTTCTCCAGGCTAACTGAGAGGAGGCGAGCTGACGCCGAGGCCGGGGAGCGGAGACGTCGTGTATTAGTTATAAGATACTGGACGGTTCTGGCTCGGGCTGCCGCCCAAACTAACCCAAAAGCATGCGAGCCTGCAGATAGCCGCGGTGTGTTTGGGGGATTCTGTAACGTGTAAGGAGTCGGCGTGTCCCGTGCGTATTTACTCCGTCTGTCTTCAGCCTGGCAAACGTGTCCGTTTCCGGACTCATTCCTGAAAGCAATTAGCAGCACTGAGGAATTCAGACCCTTGCCAATAGCCAGCGGCACGACTGGAGGCCCCGTTATTCTCATCCTCTATAGGTAATGAACGGGGGGGGGGGGTCGGGGGGGTCGTAGATGCTTTTCAATTATTATTTTTTTTAATCCGGTCACCCTTACCAGTGCAGATATTTTCCTGACCGAGCCATACAAGCACATTTTTGTGCTGCCAGACAAACCCCACCTCCGAGTGCGGGATCACTGCATTCCGGGAAAGAGGTGCAAACGTTCCAAGATCGTCTGACCGCTTCATTCCAGCATACTTTATTGAAGCTCTCGCGAACAGTTCCTGCAGCTCTGCGCTAACAGGAGCAGGGAAAACGAACAATGAGAACGGAGACTCAGGCCAAGGCACGCTCTCTCAATCTCTGGCCAAGGTCTCGCCGATCATCATTACCGTCTGCCTGTTGAGTTACAGTCTTTCGCAATCCTCTGAGGAAACCGGGGAATTTGGCATCAACTCTCCTCCAGTAGAGGACAGTCCAAATATACAGCACCAACATTCCTCTAAACTGCTGTAAGAGGAAAGAGCCGCTACCCTTCCAATCGAGCTAAGACTCACGGATGACAGCGCGTTGATGTGGAGTTCTCTGGGGAGATGATCTATTATTTCAGAGTTCGTATCATGTTCGGGCTAACCAGCTATGTATCCCGTGACGATAACTTCCTAAAGCGATCCCGTACAAACACGAACATTAAACCGCACGAGATGTTCAATGAGGAGGAGGAGACCCTGCAGCAGGGATCTACCGTCCTGATTTCGCCGCGCATTTACAGTTTGGATGTCTCAACAGTATAAGTACACTGCAGCAAAGTGCATGCAGAGGTCGTCATTTTGTTCATAATAGAATCACGCAAGACAGGAGGGCGTTTAATGATTGGATCTTAAGAATGAAAAATATTCCAGGCAAAGCGAAACAAAAACAAAAGAAAACCACCTGCAGATGGAGGAAGGTGTGAGAGACCGCGGCTGCCTCGGTTCAGGCGTTACCATGTTACCGTTGGCCGTTTTCCTGCCGTTCAAGCAGTCACACATCTATATTTTGCATCTGGGTGGTCCGGTTGAAATATTATGTTACTATTTCCCCCCCGCATTGTAAGTCAGGATCAGACTTTGGCTCGGCTCAGACACGGATTAAATGAATCAGAACGCATTTAAAGTCTATTTCAGATATATGGAGTTTACGTCCATGACGAGCACGAGGCAATCCCGAACAAGTCATTGACTAACCCCGTCAGGAAAAATCCAATGCAAGTCCTCATTTTGAAGCAATCGCCACTGTTGGGTAACATGTGGTTTTCGCCTGAATGCTGTTTCATACTTGGTTCTCTAATATTTCCTCATCGATCTGCCCCAACTAAGGCAGACACTTGCTGTGATTCGTCCATAAAGCCTTTTGTCTCTCCTGAAGGCTGCAGATCAAAGGACAATGAGAGAAAACTGGATTCCAGTCCAAAAGAAACGCAGGAAATATGGATAAAAGAAGAAGAAGTCCTTTTAGAAACGAGCATTAAATAAATCTCTCCTCTCGTTTACACATCCAGTCTGTCCCGACTCCCGACGCACTGCTTTTACCGACCACGTGCGTTCCATCTGCTCTCCTGCCTTCAGCATCATTCATCCTAGCCGCTGCTTAGTTGCCTCGCTCACCTGCGATGCGTTCGGTCTCTATTTAATGCACTTGCGTTCAGCGATGATCCGGAAGGCATCTCAACTGAAAATAAACCCTGCGCGCCCACGCCCAGCCCCCGAGCCGATGGGGCTCAGGGGCTGCTCGTCGGCTCGCCAGGCCTTCCCCACTAATCCACGGCAGTGTCCCATTTATGCGGAAACCATCCTACGGATGTGCCCAGGCAGGCGCTGGGCTGTTTGAACCCATGCAACACACGCTTTGTCACTAAGACACAAGCAAACACAGATGAAGACACAAAGGCAACGCAGGGCATGCACCTCTCTGATCACGACACGTGCACACCGTCCACCCAAATTCATTGTATGACCCGTTCCCCGGCTGACCTTTACCCTTTATGCCAAGAGGCACAGATAGCTGCATGTCCGTCTGTCCTATATACGGTCACTGTGACGTGTAAACATTTCCAAAGATACTTAAATGTACAAGAGGGTGATATTATCTTCACGAGAGCTAAGAGGAAACAAATAAATACTGATCAAAAGGAAGTGTCATACGTCGAGTCAACGTGGATCGTATGCAAATAACTGGACGACCCGAACGCACACAAATAAGTTTCCTTCATGCGGGCGCAGAAAATGAAACGACTTCTCACGCTAAGCAAGTTCTCTGCAAATGAAACAATTTCAAAACCATCCCGATGCAAAAACATTAAGCGAAAGTGAAAAGAAAAAAAAAAAACTATCCCGTAACTGCCCGTTAATCTAGATTACATGCCAAGCTGAAAGCGTTCTTCTTTGTCCCAAGTCCAACCTCGCCACCAAAGTCCGTAGAAATGATTTATGGAATTATTGTGTTATCTTGCTACCTAACAAACGGAAAAATAAATAAAACACAACCTCTGTTTTCTTGCATAACGGTAGGCCAAAGCAAAGATGAGAAATGTGAGCCCCAAATCATCTCGGGTTGCCCAACCGTCCCTTGAAATATGGAACCGTCCCTTATTTTTTACGCGCGTCACGTATTGGATCGATAAGGGACGTCTTTCGTTCCGTATTCCCGTGAACGTTTTCTTCCCTCCTTATAACGGCCCCACATCGTGTTAAATGCCGTCCTCATTCATTTGATTGGTTAAGCGCCTGGCTTTCGGCCTATCAGTGCCAAAGGGGGGCTTGTCGAAGAACCTCCGCCTCTCGCGGTTCTGTCGACAAGCTCGCCTTTCGGTCTGTCGAGGCCAGATGTGCGACAGCAGGCAGGAGAAGAACATTCCCGCACCGCCAGGTCCAGAGCGGAGCAGACATTTTCTCCAGTAGAAGGAAGCTCAGCTGCCAGAATGGTTTCAGCATTGTTGATTTAGGCACTGGTTTCAAATCCCAATCCGGGGGGGAACGGGGCACCAGACCAGGCCTCGGGCCCCGCTACCCCTGCTCCATCCACTCCCGGAGTGGGATTTGAACCCAGTGCCTCCGACCCAAAGTCACCAAAACTACGCCACCGTGTCGGTGAGGAAACTCGAGGCATTACCTGTGAAATAATAAGCTGCCATGTCAGACCACAGCCGCTAGCGTTAGCGTGTTGCTACGTTGTACTGTGTTGTGCCTTTTCCTTATGTGCTATGTGGAGTAGATGTGTGAGCGCTCGGTCGCCAGCCCCGCCTCCGACCCGGTGCCAGGCCCCGCCTCCTGACAGGCCGCTGCGTTGGATTGGTGGTTTGTTGTGTTTTTCTGTTGCTGGTTTACGAGCTGTGTATTTTGTGCGTTTAAAATAAAACCGCTTGCGTTTGTCATACTCTCCTTCACGTTACGTCTCGGCTGATCCGTTAAAAGTGCCGGTGTCTTTTCATCCTCAACATAAAGGCCTCGGTGGGGTCGTGGATAGCACGCTTGACTCTACCTGCGTCCTTCGCGCTTCATTTACGTCACGCGATTCAAGGAGGAGCGGCTCTACCACGAAAAGCCTTTAATTTAATGCAAAGGGACAAATACTTACGAAAAGCCTTTAATTTAATGCAAAGGGAGAAATACTTACTCAGAGAGGACTTACGAGTCGTCTTCTGTCAATGATGCAACGGTGTTTGGACGCTGTGGGGAGATAAAGAAAACTCATCATACAAGAAGTATTAGTATATATATATAAATATATACTAATATTTCTATATACTAATATATATACATACATTCTATATACTAATATATATACATACATTCTATATACTAATATATATACATACATTCTATATACTAATATATATACATACTATCAATAAATGAGGTTAATCTGGTAAAATAATAATTTAAAAAATCAGAGATTTTGTATTTATGGACAGAATAATTACTTCTTATAAATAATTATGTATTTGGTGCAAATACAATTATCCGTATGAACCAAAGGAGAATAATTTCTAAAATAAAATCTGGTGTTTTACGTGTGAAACTTCGATGTGAAATTATTATAACTATAACTATAAATCCGTGAAGTTTTCAGCACCGGAGCCGCTTAGCTAGCAGCTGCGGTGCGGCGCGGTGCGGTGCGGCGCGGCGCGGTGCGGTGCGGTGCGGGGCGGTGCGGTGCGGGGCGGTGGAAACCCCGCAGCGCGTGGCCTGCGCGGCGTTACATAACTGTCTTCACACGGCTAACCGACACTTCTCCGTTTAGCAACACCGAAATGAAGACCCCCGGGATGGGAATAGCTTCGACTCGAGCTCCGGTTGTCGCTTTGGCTAAAGGGTCCGAAAATAGCGACGGTCGCTACAACAGCAGCAACAACAACAGCGGCAGGAGCCCGGAAAACTTTAAAACTATTAAAACCTCACATCCCACCACCACTGCGGGAAAAACCCACGTCGTCCTTTATCTATTTTTATTTTTATTACACTTATAAAAACAAATGTTCGCGTGTTGAATCTTTACAATGCGGGTCACGTAAAGTGCAGAAGGCGCAACTACGTTTAAGGACGTAGGACAAGATTAGCCTACGATCAGCGCACAAAGGTAAAACCATGGCAACGTAGGTCGGCGCGCGCGCGCTTACCTGTTGTGCGTCCGAATCCGCAGTACTCGCGGGTCCGCGTGGGAGTGGGGCGTCGGTTCGGGGACTCGCTGGCGTCGTTGCGTCAGCCCGTTTAAGTACTCATCTTGTCTGAGAAATGCTCCGGAATGCGGAACTGCGGCTCCACACGTAAGCGTGGATGAAAATAATGTCGGCGCGTTCGTTAGCTCCGCCCCCTAGCAACCGGAAAACACACGAGCCGGAGGAAAGTTTCGGCCGACCGGCAGACAGACATACAGACAGACGCGGGAGAAACACAAAATAAGCGGCCCGATCGATTGAGTAATCGTAAACACGCGTGGACTCTGTGGGAGCCGCGGGTGTTTTTAGTGCGTGACGAAAAGGCGGGGTGAGAAAAGTGACAGAAATGAACTGTGTCGGTGGCGCAATACGTGACGTCATAATCAGTCAATTAAAAACAGCGGATGTGGCAAAAAATAAATAAAAAAACATCTAATTACACATTCTGCAGAGCTGCTTTTGTCACAAGTCACAGGGGGTTGGATTCATGTTTCTCAGTGGCTTTATAGTGGTTTCATAATGCGGTTTATTTGTGCCTGTTGCTTTAGCAGGTGTGAAATCAAATGTTACTTCCTTTAATCTGGCTTTAAAAGAGCTATGAATCGACTTTTAACATCAAATCGCATTGGGAGCCTTTCTGATGAAAGTTCCAAAAAATTCCAGAAACGTGGAAACTAAATGTTTCCTCCAATATTGCTTCCCTCTGGTGTGAATGGCTGTAACTGCAATCCTATTCTCATAAATGTGAAATGTGTGGTTTTCATTTCTGATATCTATTCTAATATCCTTTGCACCTTTTACCGCATGTCAGGTTTTTATTGTCTCAGCTATATGCGAGTCAGCCGGGTCGCTATCTCGCCCGTTCCACCTCGAACAAAATGGTTTAATGGAGTCTCCCTAAAATACCCCCACTCTGTTCCTTTTTTTTTTTTAGATTCTAATTTGGTTCTGCAGTGATTTATATCTCGCATCTGATGGGGAGGTCGGGGGGGTGACATGCGTCACAGTCTCTCCAACACAGATGACAAATTTTGAGAGGAGACATTTGGGGTTAATAAAGCAGAAATGAATCAACGAGTTGGCAGATTTCACAAAGCAGGGGGAGTACTGCAGGATAGCGTTAGTGCAGGCGGTTCTGAGGGTTCCCCTTTGCAGGTGTAGACTTTCAGCTGAATTGCTCTTTGCCTGCAGGAAGGCAGCCAGAGATGTCACTCGGTACTAGAACACACATGGTCCGAGCCCTTTGGGTCCTGTAAACATTTAAAAGGGAAACATCCCTGCCAAGAATATAGAAGGATAGGCCGCAAATATACACCACTTTGAATACGCACATCATTTGTCTAATATTACACAAAGTTCTAGAAGCCATATTGTGACAGAAAATCAAGGTTTGGATGTTCTAAAATCATATGCATATAGCACACGTACTAATTTCTGCACTAAATCAATATGTATTCATGTCTGTTCCAACCTTTAGAAGACATTGCATTCAATCATAACTCTGCGTGCGCTTTATAATGGCTGCCAAAATGATGAATGGAGGTGGAATATGCAGCTTGTGGTTTTGGCAACGTTGCCAAACTCATAGGGTTCTTTCTGTGTGGGTGTCAAAGGGAATAAACAAGCCTCTGCATAATCAATCAATGTCCTGTCTCTGTAGAGATATTCAGAATAACATGTATAGGCCTACATGTATTTGCAATAAGATTCAATATTCAAGGTGGCGTAGTGGTGTAGTGGTTAGCGCTGTGGCCTCGCAGCAAGAAGGTACCCGTGTCCGCGTGGGTTGTTTTCCGAGTTCTCTGGTTTCCTCCCGCCTCCATAAACATGCAATTTGTGTGAATTGATTACTTTAAATTGTCTGTCGTGTTTGGTGTGTGTGTGTGTGTGTGTGTGCGTGAATGGTTGTGTGTCTTTGTGTCTTCCAGCGATGCGCTGGCGATGCATTCGGGGTGTGCCCCGCCTCTCACCCATAGCAAGCAGGGATAAGCTCCAGCAACGCCCGTCACCCGCAAAGAAGAAGCAAAAGGATTCAATGTTCACATCCCTGATTTGTAAATGAGATGCAAACAGGTCAGTCCTATTTTGACATTTTGCTCAAAAGGTTAACATGAATCTAATCAATAGTATAGTATCAATAGTTGAAATATTTTGCCATATTATTATCCAAAGCCACATCTTTGGGAATTACCCAGCAAGCCAGACACAATCCTGACTCATCATGCACCGCACGGCAGACACTACAGACTCAAGTTATTTTTGCCATGTCCCTTTTAAGTTGCTTGCTTGCTTCCTTTTTTTTTTTGTTGTTGTTGGAAGCAAATGTAGCTCATGTCAAAACATGTCTAGTACAATGTGCATCCTATTAAAAACGGTTTTACAGTATTCCAGTCATGCACATTTGGAAACAGTGTCTTACTACAGAATGATGAGAATAATAGAAGTGACTTTTTAACGAGCATCTCGCAGGCACTGCTCTGATAAATGCATAAGAGGCCATGATCAATACGCTTTTAGTGCCTCAACTGGAACATTGAATTTCTCTAATGAATTTCTACTTTTTGATCGGCATGGCTGTGCCATTGCAGACTCTGATACGCTCTGTTCGCAGGAATCAGGTTTGTCACGTTGTGCACCGATGGCGTGCTGGTTCTGACTTTACATCTGACTCTTCTTCATTTCCGTCACCTTCTCACAGCAACAGATGCCAGTGTGGAACTCCTCTTCCTCCCCACGCTGAGCTTTATCTGCCTTGCGGATCACAGGTGTTGCCGGCGCCTATCCCAGCTGACTACAGGTGAGAGGCGGGATACACCCCGGATGTGTCGCCGATGCATCACGGGCCTAAATGATACATTTGTCTCTGCAAAGAAACTAAAGAACTTTATCAACACCAGGGCTAATTTATTGGTTCAGCAGTCATTAAAATAAAAAACAGAGTAAAACAGAATAAATCACATTTATTATATTATTGGAAAAGATAAGGTGTCGTTTGGGTTCCTGTACCAATACACACTGCCTTTGGAAATGTTGCAACTTTATTCGTGTCTCACTTCACAATGATTGTTAGAGGACGCCGGCTTCCAAAGTATGACGGGCATGGCATGGATCTATCGCTGTAAATATAGCACTTCCTCGGAAATATCACAGCATCTCGTAAAGGAACGGTCAGGAGGTGCACGAGGATGAGATAGCCATGAAGGAAACAGTGAGACGGCAACAAATAACAGAACGATAGGGATTCATAAACAGGCAATGTGAGACATGGTGGTAAAGCTGAAAGATTACTGTAGCTCGAAGGAGGCTGTTCTTCAAACATCTGCATGGTTTGTTTTTACTTAGCCAGGTCAGTGAAAACAAATGATTCATATTCTATAAATGACATCTACATATTAAACCAACATTACCAGTCTATAATAATGCACATAACCACACATATTCCTTTAACCAAGCAAAATTGACTTGACAGGAACGCCTCATAAAAGACACACAGACATGTCGGAGATGAAAAGTCAGATTCAAATGATAAATGATGTTTTTAGCATCTTCTTATGCTTCACACGGTTAAAGTGCCAGCAGCCTGGCTATTCTACCTTAAAGCTCCTGCACATCCCCACACACGAGCACTCTGGGAACTCAGACATCTGTTCAGGTTGAGATCAGACAAGAACATGAGATCATCATGATGACGTACTAAAACAAATGTGTAAATAAAAAGTTCCAACAGGTGTTACAAATGTAAGAGGGGACTGAGTTGTTCAATCAGAGGTCTAAAACGGCCTGGCACACAGTCCTGTAAAGTAGTTGTAAAGAAATGTGCTTATAATTAAGTTAATTTTCTACTTTGACCTCATTACACTTCAGAAACAATTACTGAATGATTTCATTTCTTATTCGCCACATTCGTTAATTTATGAGTCACAGTGAAAATTCAGCATACACTACAAATATTTAGTTTAATTATGAATGTTGTAGTTCAAATGAACTCCTCATTTACGACCTGCATGTTCAAAATAATCTATCTTTAATTAAAAACAAATAATATCATACATTTCACTGAACTGGAAGTAATTCTGCATAATGTCGTTTAATTTGGGTAGGTTTAGTGAAGTTTCATACTAATACTTGTACTTTTACTTAAAGTACATTTAAAATCAGACCTATAATTTGTATTATTACTGCAATACTGTCCATTGTTGTGTAATAGTATTGTCATCTTTCCTCTTTGGCCTCAGTGCCATCCTTTAACTCGGTTGTTTGCTGCTGGAGGACCTTCAGCCTCTACCGCCACCTACTGGTGAGAACAAAGTACTGCGTCTAAAGCAGGAACACGGCAGACGTGTAAAAGCGTTCAACAATGTTTTTGACATGCGTCACTAAATGAATCTTTGCGTTTAGTGCGTCCACCGCGGCGTTATTGCTGCCTCTAACATTATTTACCCGCTGAAGACCGAAACCAAAACAGGCTGTGGTCGTTCCGAGAAAGGCTTTGGCATCGTTAAAGCACTTAAGAGGCTAATTATCATGCACAAAATGGCTCCTCCGCGATAGATGGGAGGGTTTCGCCTGTTTACGCTCCACAACACTCGACATTTTTCCGGTAACGTCCTCCGGCTCAGAAATATGACACCCGTCGCCATGGAGGCAAAACAACTGCAGTTACCCAAACATGGTCAGACGGAAGTGAAACGAAATGGCAGTTGCGTGTTGACGTCACGCGGAGCACGCGTTGTGCTGCTGTGGAATCGGATTCCCGTCACCGTGACAACAAGCGGAGCCGAGGGAGGAGCTGCGAATAAGAAATGAAGCTCCCGGTATTTGTGGCTCCTTCCCGTTTTAAACACGACCCCGTCCCAGGTGCTTCTTTATGCAACGATGAGTCCCAAAATAGGCGCGCTGACATCTCGATGAATCGATGTGAAGCCGAAGCAGTCTGAACGCGTTAATCCATTTCAGTGGTCCTAAAAACGCTGCAACGTGAGCTGTAGTTATATTGGGTGGGTTTTAAGGTTTATATTTCAGAGTTCTTGTCGGCCGCCATAATCAATAGTGAACTTGAGGAAATAATCTCAAGGGTCCATTTAGTCGCTGTTCAGAAGCTTTTAATATTAAACCAGATAATAATGCAGAGAAGTGGTAAAAATAATAATAAACATTTCACAACAAGGTTCATAACGAGCTGGGAGTAATGAAAGATGGGGCCTATACTCAGTTGTCATGGAAATATGTTTAAATTTCCTTTTTGTGAGCAATGTCGCCTTATCCGTGTTGAATATAAAACAAAACACCCCCAAATAGAAAACACCTCACCACTAAATCAGTTCGGTTAGAAGTTGTCCTGGATCATTGAAGCATATTAGATGAGCGCTATAATCAATTGTGACACTTTCACAAACCTAAAACTGCCCGGGAAATAAAATTGGGGTATCTGAGCTATATAACTATATATATAGCTATATAAGGAAGATCAGGTGATCATACTGAAAGCTGCCCATTGATAAAAACCATGTCAGGAAACAAATTAAAAGTCAAACTCGTGTCCCTGACGGAATGACCACAGCAGGAACGGTGTGGTTGCCGTTTACTTTATTTACCAGTTAGAGCCTTCCGTTTTCTTTGCATCCGATCATTTTGAATAAGTGAAAAAATAATCTGTGCCATAAAATACATTTGATAAAATACATGACATTTGACACGTGGGAGAAAGTGACATCTCACAGCACATCAGAAACCCTGTTATCATCAACAAACATTCGCTATTGAGCATGACTTCACACAACATTTAGGGCTTTGAGAAGCACAAGATACGGTCTTAGATTACATCTGACTTGTGTTTGCATGCATTTTTTCCATTTTCTTTTGTTATCAATAAAATAATGTAATTGCACCAGTAGTATGGAAGAAGTCGACCCTGCCACTGTCACATCTACACAACCTTTTAATATTTAGGTTTGCACAGCATCAATACTCAAAGATAACATTATTTGAGACAGAGATCTTGATGGCTGGTTAGAACACAGCTACAGTGTTTGCATTCACAAGGCCAGAAGTGTCGGCGAGTCCAGGTTATCGTTCATCATCTCAGGCGCGCCAAGGCCACCTCTGAGGCTCTCGAACCCCTCGGTCAAGGAGTCAACCTCAGGGTAATTAAAGGGGAACGCTGTGCGGTAATCGCCGCAAGTGGGGCTCGAGGTCGGGAGCGGCGAGCTCAAGGATTCAAGGTCGTTTGCCACAGACTTGTACAGTGTCTCCCAGTCTGACAGGCAGAACGGCCCGCTCCGGTCTATGTCAGGTACGGACGCGGCCATCTCCAGGCCGGGCACCAGGTCATCCAGGTCATCTCCGTCTAAGTCTCCCAGAGCCTCCTCTCCTGCCCTCGAACACAAGAAGATGTTGGAGTTCCCCAAGATGGCGGCAGCAGGAATGCACGGAGCGCCGTCCACGTCGTGGCCAATCGCTGCGCTGCTCTGTGTGGATTTACTCTCCTCCAAGATGGACAGCAGCTCGAGGGAGGAGGGCGAATCCTGCAGCATCGCGTTATCATCATCATCACCATCACCATCATCATCACCACATTCGTGGTCGCGGTCAGCGTCTTTCACGGAGAGATTGCAGCACGGCTTGTGAGCTTCCAGGAGCTGCTCCAGTCTGTCCCTCTCTTTCAGCAGGTCGTCTATCGCCGTCTGGAGGGCAGACTTCTTGTCTTCAAGCGTGTCAGTCTCCTGATGCGAGGAAAGCCGAAACGAAACGATGACGCGTGCTCCAGGCGTGTTATTTTATTATATATAACCGCAGCCGTACTTACAGCTTGCAGAGTGTCGATCAGCTCCCTCCGTCTGTTACGACACTTTGCTGCAGCGATTTTATTCCTCTCCCTCCTGATTCTCCTCCTTTCCTCCTCCTCTTTGGAAGGCTGAAATCAGAGTTGACCGTAATGTCCAGTGCATATTCCATATCAGCCTAAATTTATATATATATATATATAGTCTGTTTACTGCCGTGTATATGGAGAATGCTGATCCGCTCGGTGCAGACACGGTCGGTTTAAGCTTCAGGGTGCTGCAAAACGAGCACGCTCAAAAATCCCGTGAACGCGCATCCGGACGTCCACATTCATGTCCAGAGTGCAGGATAGTCGTTATCATAAAGGTAATTTACTCCCTGCGCCAATTAGACAATAAACCAATTCCATTAAACTCTGCTTGAGATCAATTATGTGCGCAGATGTCCAGGCTAATGTTGCACTAACAGTAAATAATAATAATAATAATAATAATAATAAAAACAGTTCCTTCCAATATAGGTCGCAAATATCGCGATAACTCGTTTTTTTTTTTAGAAGTCTATTCTCTCTGAACTGATTTGATTCCGCCTTCCAAACAGCTCTACCTTTTTCTTCACTCCTTTGTTGCTGCGGGGCTTCGTGTTCTTCGACTCGGTCTCTGCACGGCCGGGAGACGAAGGGACAGATGTGACGCCTGTCGGATGCGCCGCGCACCTTGGATCCGGCGAGGTCGGGACGCAGGAGTCCGCTGCGCCGATCTCAGTCTCCTGGAATAAACCACAGCGCATGCAGAGACATGCATGCCAGACACGAATCTGTGTCTAATCCGATTAGAAAAAGGAGCCACGGTCGTGCATGCTGACCTTTAGATGTGCACGGCACGTTGGGCATGCTGCCCAAAAGACTAAATCAGTACCGCACGGGATATTAAACCGTCCTTATCATCTATATCCATCTTCATCAGTAAAAAATATATATAAAAGGTTTCGACCAAAACATAAACCACATTATAGATCATCTTTTTTTTAATCATTTTCAGTACATGATACCAATCCTGTTGTTAGAATAAAAGAGAAAATATGTCTAGATGTTCCTCCGATGTGAACATATTTATTATATTAGTATTATTTTAGTCTCTTCCCATTAAACGCACTAAACATCATGCAGATCCGATTGTGCGTGTTATTTATGAACGCTCGTCTACCTGGGAGCTGCCCACTGATGAAGGCGAGCCAGGAGGACGCTGGCTGCACCCGGGGGTGTCCCCGCCAGGCGATGCTGATGTGCTGCAGCTGGACGACGAGTCAAACTCCGAGTTTGAATCGGGATGCATGTTCGTGTCTAAAAAAAAAAATGCCGCAATAAAAGATAGATAAATCTAATAGAGGTAGAAAATGACGCACAAACGCCTTTCTATAGGTGCATATATATATGGTAACTGAGCAGATAGTGAAGGGACCCGCCTTTTATAGTGAGCTGGAATTTTATGAATGAAATCTGTGTGGCGAGACCGAACCATTTTCAGAGGGGGGGGGGTTAACATGAAAACAAAATGTGCGGTCGGTTTTCAATTTAACCGTTACATTAATCAATTGCCTGACCACCATAGCAACAGCCGTATTAAAGTCATCCCCCCCCCCCCCCCCGCACGCGTATCAATAAACATCAAACAAATGTTAAGTGACGCCCCCTGCTTGGGAGAGTCGCCCCCATCGCCATGAATGAAACACGTCATTTCACGTATGCAGCATCTGCATCATCATAAATGGAGTTTATGTCACAGAACGGTTCCTGCAGGAGGAGACGATAACAGAAGACACAGATCAGATTGATTGATCAGTGTGCATAGAAGCCGCAACAATTGATCAATATTGTTAAAAACCATTGATCTAAAGCGCATGCGCGCATTTCACACCGACTGGTTATTTATGCGCTCTTGAATGAGCTGTCACGCACGCGTATGTGCGTCTCTCAGAGCTCCAGCAACAGAATCTTCGCTGGAGTAAAGCAGCCAATCGCCAAGTGGACGTGTCGAGCCATATATGGTATTTCCGCTGATACGCGGCGCGCCGTGGCGCACAGGGAGCGCGCATGCAGACGGACGCGTGGATGTATGAAGGCCCACGCGTTAACTGTCACGAAAGAAAGTGAAACATGCTCCTCGTGACTCGACGGTGACATTTAGTACCTGAACGCGTCACGAGTATAAACACGCCCCCCCCCCCCCCCCCTGCACGACACCTGGCCTGTTTAACTGTCCTAAATGAAATGAAATTAATGAAATGAAATCTTTATTGTTGTCATTGAGCATGCATGTTGCGCAGCACACGCACACACACACACACACACATATATGCATATGCAAATAACGATATTGATCGACTTTCTCATGTCAATCATTAAAACGCACAATAAGTGTATACTTATCAGCCGTGATGTAACTTAGTGGGATATATGAAGGTGTAAGCTCCTGTAAGGGATCGATTGTATTTGTAATTGACCCCATCGCTTCAGTGAGAGCGATAGATGAACGGCGGGGGCCTCCTTTCAGCTCGAAGGGGCTGCGCTCCTGCTTCCCGGTAGTCACAGCCCCATCTGGCTCTATTTACCGGCACGTCATGCGGTGGTCGGCTGAAAGGGAGGGGGGGGGGTCAGAGGTCGGACACAAGCGCAGACACCCCTCTAACTTGTTTTCAGTGAAGTATCTCGTGCGTGAATGTGCACAAATCGGCGGAGTCTATTTTTAGACTCTGTGACATCATCTTTAAAAGTTCATGTAAATTACGAACACCACCTGCGCTGGTGTGAAAACGTCACTGCTGCAGTATAAAAGTGTTTTAATAATAAAAAAAATAATAATATGACAACGTAGAGCTCGGATTGAGATAACTCCATGAATAATTAAAAATGAGAGAAAATTAAATCAATAAGAGAATATAACCGTCGACCAATTAAATGAAAGTTATTTGACTGTCAAACGACGCCTAATTGATCTGGTATGTTTTTCTTAAATTATTATTATGGTGCACACTGGCGTCACGAATTCTTTGATGAACAATACAAACGATCGTTGTAACTATGCAAAATACCGACGTCACTGACGTGAAGGGGTGGAGTGTTGCTATGGCAACCTGGAATGTTGAACAAAACACGAAAGGCACGAAACCCTTTAGCCTACATTGATAACGCTAATATTTACACTTAATACATTAATTTAATTTAATCCTTATATATTCTATTCTCCTTTTAGCAACAGTCGAGTCTTTGGCTTGTACTGCTCTGGTCAAAGGCCATTCGGAATTTTGGCTTTGCTCGATTCTAATTTATAACTTTTTATAAATACTAAATCAACAAGATATAAAACATTAAAATGCCACTGACACAAGTGAAAGTGGCGGGGGGGGGGGGTTCTTTGTTCTCATTCTACTGGCCTCCTTTCCCATTATCAGCTAGTTAACAGAAAAAAAAATGCATTATATAAATTATATAATATAATTGTATTAGGGTGTTCACATTAATGGAAATACACTGAAAAGCACTAACTATCCAACTAATAAAAAAAGCAAAATAAAGTCTGCTCGACAGAAGTAACCCATCGTGTAAGAATTCCCTCTCTGTCTTTGGGGAACTCCTTTTTTACAGAGGTGAGCACACTGCTGTGGAAAAGTACATAGAGAGAATCAGTTGGCAGCTTGATGTGCAACTGCACACGCCCTCGCTTGGATTGTTCACAAAAGGTACAAGCCTTACCTGAGGGCTTGACGCATATTGCGTCTATCCCAACGTGTACTTATGGTGTTGACATGTTTACATCGGATAGTTTCAGATTTCATGAAAATAAGTAACGCCTGCGAATTCGCAAAGTTCTTTGAATATCATATAAGCTCAGCCTGCATTTTTCACCTCAGTCTTATCTATATTTTATTTCTGCTTTTTTTTTTCACGAGTCCTGTATGCACCACCTGTCAAAAAATATCATTGATTTAAATGATCCGAAGAAAGTCAATCAGTCATCATCATGTGTATTTCAATAAGAATGACTCGGTTATGTCTATTTAATCCCAACACAAAGCATTGCATTTAAAGATGAATTATATTTCAGTTGTTTGTTGGCCAACTAGTGATATTTGTATAGAAATAAAAACATTTCACCACTTTCTTGTATCCTTTAAACAGGCTTGTGATTAGGGTATAGGCTAAATGAAAAACACGATGTGTTGGGGACGATGTGCAAATAGAAAAACCAACAACATTTTCTTCTTTCTATATTCTTCAGATATAGTCATCAAGATCTCAGTGAATGCAGGTCGAAGCCAACATTGAAACAGGTTCATTCACACACCAGGCCACTCACAAGACACCTAAAAGACACAAGCACATGACATTCATGAGACAATTTGCAAACTCACAGTCGGATTTATTTTCCACATTGTGGATAATAGAAAAATGTAAACACCCCTAATAAGTATAGAGTGTATCTGTAATATATTGGACTGGCTAATTTAACCAAAGTCCCAAATGGAGATAACCACACAGCCACATGATTTATGTGTAAAGTCTTGATTGATATCTTCTTGTATTGGGAATGAATGAATGAATGAATGAATATTATTTTCGAACATGTATAAAATATAAAGATAACAAAACACAGCAAGTAGTTTGAAAAAGGAGTAGGAGGAAGTGGAACACCCCTTTCTAACTATTAGTATTACTATTACCGGAGTAAGTTGTATAAGTTTATGGGACTATTAAAATGGCCGGTGTTAAAAATACTCCACCAAGTTTGTTTGATTAACTTCGCAAATTTACATTGTAAACGGACTTTTGGTGCCCTTTGGTTTGTATTCTGTTCTTTTCGCCGACTATCAGTCTTCAGTCCGCACAGCAGCCTCTATGTTTGTTGTCTTACGTAAAGGCGCGTCGCTGTCGGCCAATCTCGGACGGTCTATTTCCCAGCAGGCTCCGCCCCTTTCACAGGATGACCCATATATGGAAAATGACGAAGTGGGGATCCCGTTACTGGAACGTTCCATTAACAACCATTGATTTACGTTGCGTTTTAAGACTGAACATAACGAAATGGCACCGTACATTCGTAATTCCTGTGTTTTAAACGACATTTAAAGCAATAGTTGGCCTCGTTGCCGCGTTGTCATGCCGCTGTTGTAGTGTTTTTCTCCTCGCGGCTCCGGGCAGGGAGCCCCGCCCACTCCTACGTCATCCTGTCTATATAAAGTCTCCGAGCCGCCAGAGTTGGCAGTCAAACTTTCAGCGCAACGAGAGGAGAGACAGCGAGAACCACAGATCCCAGGATCCTGCTCTGAAGCTTATTCCGTTCTTTGACTTTCGAGGATCTTACCGACTTGCTTTTTTTTGAAGGGGGGGTAAAGATGATGTTTACCGCTTTCAACACGGAGGGCGACTCGTCCTCCCGCTGCAGCACCGCGTCACCGTCGGTGGACAACCTGACGTATTACGCGTCGCCGGCGGAATCTTACTCGAGCATGAGTTCGCCTCAGTCTCAGGTACGTTCAGTCACATACTTCCATTTCTGTATTTTGTTGCGGAAATATAAAAGATGATTATTATTTTAGATTTAAGTAAATTATTCTAAAGAAACGCACATTTCTGAATATGCGCTGCAACAAAAATAGTTCAGTGCCTGCACCGAACGCGAG
The DNA here is from genome assembly GCF_040956055.1 of Brachionichthys hirsutus. Taxonomy (NCBI): domain Eukaryota; kingdom Metazoa; phylum Chordata; class Actinopteri; order Lophiiformes; family Brachionichthyidae; genus Brachionichthys; species Brachionichthys hirsutus. Next base: position 2,179,543 of record NC_090916.1, on the reverse strand, counting down.
GCGAGCTTCGTTCATTCACCTGGAAACTCCTCAGAGCGACTGTAAACGTCACCGCTGACATCACAGGGATATTTTTAAACCACACCGGTTTTTAGTTTGGTTTTTATACCTGAATGAGTACCAGATGAACTGACCATCCTTTTGCTTCATCACCCACAGGACTTCTCTGACCTGACAGCATCGTGTGCCTCCTTCGTCCCCTCCGTCACAGCCATTTCAACAAGCCCCGACTTGCAGTGGATGGTTCAGCCTCTGATCTCTTCGGTGGCCCCGTCTCACAAAGCTCCTCCATACAGGCCCAGTCCTGCTTACTCGAGACCAGCCATGAGGTCTGCAGCATCAAAGGCCCACAACTCTATCAAGAGGGGCAGGGCGGAACAGGTGATTATTAGCAGACTTCTGTTGCGCAACGCGTCGTAACGTTTGTGCTACGGTGCACCAATTATCACAGCGCTGAAGACTTACCTTTTCTTCTCTTCTTTTATCGCGTGCAGTCGACACCCGAGGAGGACGACAAGAAAAGAGTTCGCAGAGAGCGGAACAAGCAGGCTGCAGCGAAATGTCGCAACAGAAGAAGAGAGCTCACGGACACTCTGCAGGCTGTAAGTGTGCCACGGAAGTCACCATCATTCCTCAGTTTCTGTTTCTCGCCGCTGTTAATGGCAGCGTAATCAAACAGTCACGTTAAAGCCTCCGTCTCTGCCTTGCAGGAAACCGACGAGCTGGAGGATGAAAAGTCCAACCTGCAAAACGATATTGCGAAACTCCTGAAGGAGAGAGAGAGGCTCGAGTTTATTCTGGCTGCTCACCAACCCGTCTGCAAAATCCCCTCAGACCTGGACACGGACTTCCCGTTGGTCTCCGTGCCTCCCTGCCTCGCCACCGAGGCGTCCTCTCGGCGACAGACTACAGCTCAAGATGCATCCTCCAATGCTTCCCCTCCACCAACATTTACCTCGACTTCAAACTCCATCTTCTCCACCGCTACATCCAACGGCGTGGTCAAGATGACGGACCTGGACACCTCTGTCCTCGAGGAGTCTCTGGATCTGCTCACGAAGACGGAGACGGAGACAGTGCGGTCGGTGCCTGAGGTCGACCTGTCCAACTCCATCTACACAACTCAGGATTGGGAGCCCCTTCACACTCCGCTCTGTAATAGTGACTTTGAGCGCCTGTGCATGCCCGTGGCGACCTCCTCACCCGCCTGCACCACCTTCACGTCTTCTTTCATGTTCACCTTCCCAGAGGCGGAGACCTTCCCCACTTGTGGCATTGCCCACAGGAGAGGAAGCAACAGCAATGACCATTCCTCTGATTCGCTCAGCTCTCCCACGCTGCTAGCCCTTTGAAGACCCATCCAAAAACATCAAACTTCCTATCAAGCACATTCTCTTCATGTATTCGATAGATGTGCAGATCACAGGGCTACGGAATGGACTTGTACCAGAAAGAAAAAGAAAATAACTGTATGATTTTATTTGCCTTTGTCTATACTTGCCTATTACACCGATGTAGCAAGTTAAAAAGCATGTTTTAACTAATTCCACCTCGTTGTTTTATCATGATTCTACTGGTGCTAGATAATAAAGCCTGTATTCGTGTCGATGTACGTTCAGAGCAATAGTTATTATTGATCCAGTTTGTATTCTGGTTGGTGGAACGTGAGCGTAATTGTGAACTTTGTGTGAAACTTAAAACATGAATGTGCTCGTCTTAACCGTGGTCTGGGTGATCTATCTCCATATGGAAAGTTTTCTGTGAAAACATTGGTGGTTTTAATTTATGAAACTGAAATGTATTTATTTTTACAAAAAAGAGTAAAAATGAATGTTGTTTGCAAGTTATGTAAATAAAACATAGTAATATTTAAATTCAGTAATTTGCCTGTTTTTCACTTGCACTCCGTTGACATGAGATATATTTTTGTTTTCTCCGCGGAATCTAACAGTCAATTTAAAAATTCCATATAAGTTATAGCTCTATTATTTTTTTTCCTTCACCTCCAACTGGTTTTATTTATTGTTCAGTCTGTTGCCAAGGCTCACCTTACGTCAGAGCTCCTACGTCAGTGCGTTCGTTCCATTTTTTGTTTGCACATGAAAGCGTGGCGCAATGACGTCGACTTCCGGAATCGACTCCTCGACAGATCTTCCCTTTGGGCGGCCGAGCGGAGGGAGGACGGGCTCGGTGAAGCACGTTTGATCCGTAAAGTCGCTGTATAACTCTATTTTAAATATATACTTAAATATATATATATATATTTTGCAGTGTCGCTTCGCCAGTCGGTCGTACGAACATCCGGAAGTCCTTATTTAGTCGAGTCGTTGCGCGATAACAGCTGCACGCTTATTATGCAAGAGAACGAGCAAGAGGATCCGAAAGAAAAACGCGGAACACGATCTACGTCTCGATGAGCTCCGTTCCGCCCGGACGAGTTACTGCGTGACGCAGGAAAGACGCTGGACTGGGAGACCTGCGTTGTGCAAATGATCTGGGAAATGGAGGCAGCAAATCAAATTCGTATCTCTGCAACGTTCTTGATGTCAATACTTAGATAACAGAGAGATTATATGTTCTATTTGAATTTATAGCACAATAAACGTTAATATGCCTTTATTATTTTCATGTTATGTATTTTTTTTAAACATTCTTGAAGAAATGACAGAAAGAGTCCAAGACGATGTGAGAGGGATGGGGTGGTAAAATCTTGTATCCAAACTATTACCCACAGTAAATCCTATTTGGGGTCTATTCTGTTGGATGGAAATACTTTGTAGTCCTGCTGTCAGACCAACAAACAAATGGACGGTGATGTAAACATCACCTCTCAGGAGCACAAGCCAAGCAGCTCGTTCCCCTCCTAACTGGATTTACACCGTCCACATGGTGATCTGGATCATCATCAAAAGGCTCTAAAATGTTCTTGCTGTCTTTATACACCAACCATGAAAAATGAAAAGTAGTTGGTGTGTGTTTGTAACTGATTATTGAATCTGTAAATGTGATTTTCAATGTAAAAATAAAATATTTTTTACTGACTTTATTCTGGAACCGATCCGGATGAAATTCAGTGGTGGGATAGAGGCCCCCACCGACTGTGCCAAATCCCATCAACATGACAAGTTATTTTAAATGATTATTTTATCACTTGTCAGTTTCTAGAAACCATGGAAATTCACAATGAATCAAGCCTCGAGCTGAGTTGTTGCAATGGTTGACAATATTGCCTCACTGTTTAGGCAGCACTCGATTGCTACAGAGGTCATAAAAACTTTGATGCCCTTCCCTTTTACAAGTCATTAGTTCACCTTGCTTGTTCATTTTACAATATATGTCATCACACATAGTAGGCGGATTGCTTCATGCCGTTTCACAGGAAATGCATGACGTGAGGAGGACCTCCATAGAACGTGAACGAAGCCACTCCGGTTTAGGAGCCTTTCCGCCGTGCACACCCCCCGTTCGTGCAACGCGGCCCGGAACTCAGCAACTTGTGTTCCGCTTCCCGAACGGGCACAGGGCTATCCCTTCAAAGTACAAAATAGCACAAATCAAAAGGCTGAATACTTAAAGTTGCAGAAGTACAACGCTACTTCTTGTTAGTAATACATTTAGAAATGCTTCTCGTGAAATGCCTTTTTTCTTTTTTCACACGCATTGTGATGCTGTATAACAGCTGAATTCTGACTGCATCTGTTTTCCCTTGCAAATTAACAGGACCGCTTTTCCCTCTGTGTGTGTGTGTGTGTGACCGCACGGCGCCTAATAATTCATAGCTATTAATATCTCTTCTGCAGCACCGGGGAGTTGGGGCAGCGGCAGGAATAGCAGGTGCATATTGCCTCTTTTAACATCAGCATCAACAGCAGTAAAATTAGACCACTATGACGCCAACCTGCGTCGGTGCTGCGACCCAGGGGAGGAAGCAAGGAAGGCGGCGTGCGCCTCAGTAAGAGAGGAGACGCAGGAAAGGAGAGTGTTTGAGGGTAGCAGGCAGCGAGACAGAGATCTCTCTCTCTCCCTCTCTCTCTCTCTCTGTGTGTGTGCTGGTCTAATTGTTAGCACAGCGATGATGAAACAACCGAGTGTTCCTCCTTCCATACGAGGACAAGACGTCGCTTTGGGCTCAGATCCACAGGAACCTTCCTGTGAGGCTTTCCTTTTGTCAAAACAATGTGGAAGGGTTAAGAAACTGAATCGAGTTTAGTATTCAGTACTACATTTAATGACTCTGATAAGTCCCATTCTGGACAAGCAATGTTGACTTTCGATGACATAAGCATTCATGTTCATGGGGATGGAAAAAGCAGATGAAATAATGATTAAATAATCTCGTAAATGTAAATTAGATCATGTTTTAACCTTTTTTTTTGTCCTAACAAATGTTGTAGTGTGGATGATTGTGGGCAACACTATTCTTGGAGGTTATTTGACGCACTAATCTATAATTCCGGTGGGATTTTCCTATCCAATAATTACCGTCTACAGAATGGCAGACTCCCCGCACAGCAGTGTGTCCTCGTCTTGTCCCGTGGGATCAGCAGCAAGGATGTTTCCCTGGAAACTGGGTAGCGCTATCATATGTAATTGGGTAATCCCTGAACTGCTGACAGAAAGATAAGAACTTTGGGCATTTTCAACATGCATCAGCCAACACTGAGCACGGTGTGTCTGTCTCGTAATATGGATTTAACACCAACTGGATGCATCATTAGGCGGTTCTGTGACATTTGTGTACGTCTTAATATAAATCCCTCGGTAAGAGTGGGACGATTGTGAAGAGATCTCTGACACAAAAAAGTGGAGACAGATTATTTCTAATCTTATTATCGTGGTGTCACTATATTTCTATGAGATCAGTGTACGGTGATAAAAATCCTGCAATCAAAGCTCACTCAGCTACAGCATTTGAAACAAGGTCACACATCTGTTTTCATTCGTGACCATCTCATGTTAAATCAAATAAACTGTCAAATAGGAACTGACAATACATTTACCTGCCAGATTCTAAAGACTCTGGCTCCCTGACTGGTACCAAGAACCTGCAAATCGATATTTATTTATTGAGCTACATTATAAAAAGGAAAATATATGTACCATAAACTCAAATCTGAGATGAAAGTTTTTCATTATGTTGAATGTTATCAGGTGTCTTTATGTGATAGGAGCGTGTCAGCGAGGATGAAAAGGAAAGATCTACAAGAAAGTGGTGAATCCAGACATGATGTACAGCATAGAGACAAGCTTCATGAGGCCTCATCGACTGAAAACTATTAAAACAGGAGAAAAACGGCTCAAAACAACTGGCAGCCATTTCCCTACTGAGGGAGACCAAATGTCCCGCACAATGCGGGACATTATTAAAGCCCATTTTAAAATATGAATCTTTTAAACTATGAATTTTGCCATAACCCCTGCCCACACACACACACACACACACACACACACACACACACACACACACACAGAGTCACAGACACACACAGCTACCCTTATAGTGTCCCTTATTTCTTTATTCTCAAGTTGGCACACATGGAAGATGCGTCGGTAAATGGGGGGTGCAGTTCATGCTTCCAGCCAGCAGAGGCGCTCGAGGCTTCAGCTGAACCGGTAGTGTGAGTTGGAACTAAACTGGCTGCTGGCTGGTCTGTCGACTCGGTTGAGGGGCAGCCATGGCTCGCTTCACTGCGCTACTGCTGCTATCGTTTCTTGTCGAATCTGTGTTTTCCATCTCGTTCTTTTTACCGGTCAACTCAAGAAAGTGTTTACGGGAGGAGATTCACAAAGACGTCCTCGTCACGGGGGACTACGAGATAAGCGAGCAGGCGAACACCAAAACGCATCTGAGGGTGAGGACGAACCTGCTAACCAGCTAGCGTAGGCTAGCGCCGAGGCCGAAAGGCGCTTCCGATTCGTTACGACCAAGCCGAAACGCGCTAGCGGTTCATCGATAAATTAATAGCCAGCGTTAAAGAGGCTGCGAACTGTTGCGGGAAATGTTGCCGAATGTCGTGATAAAGTAGGCCCCGAAAAACTCCTTCCTGGTTTCAGTATCGCATTAGCAACCTAGCTAGCTAACGCCGGCGCGCGCTAATGTGTCGAAAATTCATTTTCCCCAAAAAACTCCAGTTAGGCTGCCGCTAGCGAGCACGAATCCGGGTGCGTTCGCTGTTTGCGCTACTTACTGCGTCGTATTGTTTCGAGGTAATTATACATTTGCGTGTGGTCGCTGTGGCTCTGCTGCTGTTACACGTCAGTCTTACCTGGGCTGCCTCTAGCTAGCCACGCTAGCATGTTAGCTGCTTGAATTCTCTGTCGTCTGTAACTTAACTGCTGCTTTAGGCCTCGTAATTCATCTACAGGTTTCTGTCCTTGCGTTGTTAAGATTAAAGATGAAATGAAAATGGTCTTTTGAGAAACTTGAGTTTGAACAGCTGCTAAATGAATGCCGTAGAATAAGAGTCAACGCGGGCTTTATTTTATCGTATAACCTCATCTTTTGTATTTCCATGTCTTGATAGTGTCGTCAAAGAAATGTCAAAAACGTAAGGAGCGCAAGACATTTTCTCAGAGACCATTTTGTGCTTTCTACCATCACTTCAGGCAGAGGGAAGCATGAAGGGTATTCAGCAAAATACAGAGTTTGAGCATGAATATTTGTTTTCATTTGTAGATCACGGATTCTTCGAGCCATACTCTTTACTCGAAGGACGATGCAACGAAGGGGAAGTTTGCATTCACCACGGAGGACTATGACATGTTTGAAGTGTGCTTCGAGAGCAAGTCGCCCATGGGTGTGTGTTTTATTCCGAGGTCACAGTCATGCAATTTATATTTATTTAACACGGTGCATAAACACAATTTGGAGAGCCAGAGTGAAGGATGATGACTAATGATGTGAGAAAAAGGTCTGCTGTATTCTTCATTTATGTGGAGTCACCAGATTCTAAGAATAAGTGTCGGCCGCTTCTGAAGTAGCCAGGAGGGACAATTTAAGCTCTAATGACGCCAAAATCTCTGCCTTCTAACCAGGGACTGGAAGAGTTCCTGACCAGCTGGTCAATCTGGACATGAAGCACGGCGTGGAGGCCAAAAACTATGAAGAGGTGAGTGTTGAACCGTTTCCTCTTCACAAAGCGGTTCAGACGAATTTACAATCTGCGTTTGTTATTGCGTTAGTTAGGCTAAACCCCGCCCCGTTTTGTTTAAGTCAAACGAAATGTGTGTGTGTGTGTGTGTGTGTGCGTACATGCAGACGCTAAGGGGACATTCATGTCCTCTGTAGTGGACATTTTGTGTGCATTTGGCAAATTAAAATGCCACTTCCCAATGAAATATCAAAGGAAAAGGGAACGCTTGCCACATAATGAGAATTGCTGTCTGGGTGAGAGAAATTCTGGGGGTTGATTTTCACCATTTAAAATGGCAGAAAAAAAGAAATGAAGGCGAAATGACTCGTGTGATATTTTCTGCTGTTAGCAAAGCGTGATAACGGTGTCGGGGTGGAACCGTGGAACTTGTAGGGGAGGATCTTTCCTCTGTATCGGTGCGCATCGTCTCACCCACTGAGGACGGTGGCTGCATCAGGAAACACTAAAAATAAGCACAGAAGTGATGAAGCTGAGAGAACCCCCCCCCCCCCCCCCCCCACACACACACACACACACACACATGCTGCATGGACTTGACGTACTGTTGTGCTGAGGGAGATTGTGGGCGGATCTTCAGGGAGAGCTCCGGGGGGGGGGGGGGGGGGGCTGTCGTTATAATAGATCGGTTCTTTAACACAAACCTTTTAAAATGCTTCTTTGCGCACTGCTTTAAAAAAAAAAAATGAAATGCCATTTCTATTGGTCTGCACTAATCAATCGATCCAGACCGAAGCGAGAAACGGAGGAATTGTTCTTTTAGTTTATGCTGATTCAGCTTTCCAACTCCAGCGACGGTAAATCGTGCTCAAAGTGTACGTCCTGAGTTTACCTGCCTGCCTTTACTCCTCCTCTGATGGGCTGAGCGTTACAACAATCTTTCACACGCAGCCACTCGGATCATGCTAGAAAATAAAATCATTATCTGACCAAAGCAATCGTAGTAACAGCAGAGCCGTGAGGTCACCGGAGTAGTCAGTTCAGACCGCTACTACCCTGTTGCATGACCACAGCCTTGGAGTGACCCCTGCTGGACAGTCCGTGTGATGACGCATGCTCAGAGAGGGCCTCTTAGGTGACGCTTTTGTTGTTGTAGTAGAATCTGTTTTGTGCCTTCAGATTGCGAAGGTGGAGAAGTTGAAGCCTCTCGAGGTGGAGCTGAGGCGGCTGGAGGACCTGTCGGAGTCGATTGTCAACGACTTTGCTTACATGAAGAAGAGGGAGGAAGAGATGCGGGACACCAACGGTAAGAGCAGCGCCCTCTGCAGGAAAATCAGAGTCAGCGTTGCATTATAAGTCTTCTCAACCTTATGAATTGTTCATTTAGTCTTTTTGCTGTTTAGCTCATGACCTGACCGGTAACTTGCCGTTCTCTCCCGCCCCCTAGAGTCGACTAACACGCGTGTGCTGTACTTCAGCGTATTCTCCATGTGCTGTCTGATCGGGCTGGCGACATGGCAGGTTTTCTACTTGCGGCGTTTCTTCAAGGCAAAGAAGCTGATCGAGTAAAGCCCCCCCCCTCAGCTCCTTACCTCAGGGGAAGCCGCCTTCCAGTCAGCCAACACATCCCAACAATCCACCCTCTTTGGACGAGCTTCAGCAAACGACACCAAGTGAGGTTGAGGGGCTCGATTTCTAGTTTGATGGCTGCGAGGGCGAGAGAGCGAGAGAGAGAGAGAGAGCGAGTACCACGGTCGTCCTCTTTAAGGTGATTAATCTGTTTATTTAGTTTGAAACATGCAAAGCTCTGCAGGGAGAAACGCAGAGCGACGCGGGACGCTCCGCCGCCATTAGTGAGGCGGCGCCGTTTCTGTGGCGCTCCACGTTTCCGCCTGCAGCACGCCGAACGACGACGTGATCTTACAACCGGTTGGACAGTGATGCTCGGTCTGAATGGATGTGCCGTGAGCTGAACGCGTTCTGACCTTATGTGGGCGCCCTCGTCGTTCGCCGCGTCACGCCAACTCGTTCCTTGGCGCCCCTTTTATCAAGCGAAGGCTGTTTGAAAATTGGTTTGTTGTTACTTTGATGGGGAAAAAACCAATTGGCAGCCACTTAACTTTATGTCACTTAATTTGAATACATGTTCGGTAGCAAAATTAAATAGTATTTGGTTTAGCTACTTAGTTGCTAATACATGCGATGTTTGGGGGGGGGGGGGGGGTTCTAGAGCAATATTCTTGGCTATAAATTAGGTCACTTCAACGAGTTCTTGAATATTTTAACTTTGCTTTTGGAACACAAATATTAGACTGTCACCAATCAAAGTAGCCGGAAACCAAAATAAACCCTTTTTACAGGATTATACTCTGTTCAGTACTTCTATGATACAGTTCATGTATACTTGTCTAAACGTCTGTTGTCAGAGGATTCAGGCTTCATGAAATTTCCTTTCAGTTCGGCACTTTTCTTTCCACGCTGGTTAATTTGATCGATCCTTCCCGATGGCAGTTCGTACAGATCCATCCAGCTTGCTCTTTTCTTTACAGATACGTGAGGATGGGCGGGGGGGGGGGGGGTGTAGTTGCAAATGTTCAGATTGGTTTTGGCAGGGATTAATTCAGGCGTCTGTCACAGATACATTTTTAAACAATGAACGTGTGCATTATGCGCCATCAATGATTTCTTTTTTTTTTGTTGACTGATAAATTTTGTAAATTTGTGTTGGGCTTTTATTCAATAAAATATTGGATGGATTTAATTTTGTTATGGTTTCGTCTTGATGTGTATTTCCCAGCTGCAATATTAATGTATGGAATTAATGGTTTCTAGTTTGATGGCAGTATTTAAAATAAAAATCCCCCAAAAATAAAGATTGCAGCAGAACCTCGGCAGAAAGAGTGAACGACGTCCTTTACATAGTTAAACGTAATATATTCAATTAACACGAATGCAGACGCTCTGTTACTCAAATGTGCTTCTGTCTTTCCAAGTAACTTTTTTTTTTTTTTTTTTCATTTTCTAACCGCTTATTCCGTTATCGGGTCGCGGGCCAAGCTGGAGCCAATCCCAGCAGTCAATGGGCGAGACACGGGGAGAACACGCAAACTCCTCACAGAATGGCCACAGGCCGGAGACGAACCTGCGACCATCTCGCTGTGAGGCAACAGTGCTTACCACTGCGCCACCGAGCCGCCCCCCCCACTGAGCCGCCGTCCAAGTAACATGTTCATGTATAATTTGTATTCTTCGTGTTCCCGTCTAAATTGTTTAAATACAATTTCATGTCCGTTTTATCGGATGTCTTGGGATTTTGAAGAGGAAGCAGATGCAGGCAGCAGGAGTCCCGCGTGACCTTGCAGGGTCTGTCTGTCGCTGGTCACGTGTTGGTGGAGCTGAGGGACCGGGCTTCAAAGCCACATGCTAATGCAGGTTTGAAATGTCATTAAAAAAAATGGTTTCACATGTTTAGAACGAGCCACAGATAACAGAAATCTCAAAACAAGCCTACATGTACAACCCCCTGGTAAAAAATGAATTATGGGATCACCAGTCCTCGGTAGAACGTTCATTCAGACGTTTAAACTTACAGCTATATGTCTTGAAAAACAAAACGCACAGCAGAACAAATGGGTGTAAGTTTGGGTCGACATCTGTGGTTGAACTCAGAAATAGCCAAAATGATTTACAGGAATGAGTATTTTGTAGTAGTACAAATACATACTAAAACTACTTAGGGAGCCGATCAGGGCCCAATATTCATCATCCACATGTGAAATGGTAACAAACCCTCCAGTGCACAAATTTCTGTGAACAAAAGGACAACATTATGTCCAACATATGCCAAATAATCACAGAAGCGTCACTTATACCCCCCCCCAATATATATTTATTTCATTAATACCAATTGCCAGGGGGGGAATAACATTCTAATAATTTGTAGGTGACACAGATATTTAACGTTTTTGTTCAATGAACCACTAATTAATTTTATATACGCCAAACTATCATTATAAAAATATTTGAACGCAGCTCTTTGCTTCTTATATTTGCATTTGTGGAAAGAGAACTTCATAGAAGCGTCACGCTGTCCTCGCGAAGCAGTGAGTGACGTCACTGCCCTGCGCCGGAGGTACCCCCCTCTGAACTGCTTCCTGGTTTCCCGTGCACTTTGACAACAGGTTTTTTTTCGCAACAGCAATGCCGGTTTCAGACAAAGAGACGGACCTGACGGAGAGAATCGAGGCGTTTCTGTCCGACCTGAAGCGCGGCGGCAGCGGGACCGGACCGCCGCGGGGCTCGGCGGAGACGGCGCGAGAAACCACCGCCCTGCTGCGCAGGATCACGGCGCAGGCCCGCTGGAGCAGCGCAGGTCGGTCCGGCCAAAGGTGCCCCCCCCCTTAGGGTCGAAACCAGACTCTCGGGCTGGGCTAACATGTGATCTGCTTCAGGCGATTTGATGGAAATAATCCGCAAGGAGGGGAGGAGGATGACTTCCGCCCAGCCCTCAGAGACCACGGTGGGCAACATGATCAGGAGAGTGCTGAAGATCATCCGGGAGGAATACGCCAGGTCAGGGGGCTGGGGGCGGGGGGGGGGGGCGGTTTATTGCTGCTAAAACCTTTTCTATCGCTGATGTTTGTGTGAGTTCGGTTAAAATGGTTTCTCAGATGCTATAAAATAAGAGATTCGAGTCTAAACAGATTCTTTTTTTTATTTTAACCCAAGTAAATAGTATTTAGTGATGATTGTGTTGTGTTTGACTTGTTTTAATGTTCTACGAGTCGAGCAGAAGCAGGCTGACATTAATGCTACATAATTACATATGGGTAAACGTGCATGTACTATCCGTTGCCATGACGACTGATGTTGTGTTTTGTGCAGATCTCGAGGCAGCAGTGAGGAGGCGGACCAGCAGGAATCCCTCCACAAGCTGCTGACCTCCGGGGGGCTCAGCGAGGAGAACTTCAGGCAGCATTTTGCTTCGCTCAAAGCGAACGTCATCGAGGCCATCAACGAGCTGCTGTCTGAGCTGGGTGTGTTCCGTTCCTCTTAAATCATTTTAAATCGGTGTCTTTTTTATCATCTCTGTTTGTTTTTTTTAACCCTTTTTACAGACGGCACGGCCGACAACATTGCAATGCAGGCCCTGGAGCACATTCACTCCAACGAGGTCATCATGACTATCGGTCGCTCGCGCACAGTCGAGGCCTTCCTCAAAGATGCTGCGCGCAAGCGCAAGTTCCACGTCATTGTGGCGGAGTGCGCCCCCTTCTGCCAGGTTGTTAACGCGCGTTGCTCCGCCCCAAACCTCAACGCGGGGCGGAGCAATGTGCGCAGGTTGCGCGTTAAAGTGAATGCTGAAATATCGTGATGTGTTTTTGACCGAAGGCGAGTAAAACTCGGTGCTACCGATGTTGTCTCCTTTTGTTCATGTCCAACCAGGGACACGAGATGGCGACCAGTCTCTCTCAGGCTGGCATTGAGACAACCGTGATTGCAGACGCTGCTATATTTGCAGTCATCTCTCGGGTTAATAAGGTATCTGACCCCGCTGATGGCTTTTTAGATCGTGATGTCAAGGCATGTGTTTCAACCTGTGCCCCCCCCCCCCCTCCAAGGTTTTCATTGGTACGCAGACCGTTCTGGCGAATGGTGGGCTGAGGGCCGTCAACGGGACACACACTCTGGCCCTCGCAGCCAAGCACCACTCGACCCCTTTGATCATTTGCGCCCCCATGTTCAAGCTCTCGCCTCAGGTAGGACGAGAATCCAGTTCGATGGTTTCTGAATATAATAAATGAGCATAAAACTGTTTTTTTTTTTTGTGTGTGTCTTTAGTTCCCAAATGAAGAAGATACTTTCCACAAGTTTGTCTCTCCACACGAGGTTCTTCCTTTCACTGAAGGCAAGTCTGGCATTTAAAACCCAAATCCTTAACTTGAAATACTACATGCTCTCCTTTCACTGACGGATTTATCATCGTGTGCTTTAGGGGAGATTCTCTCCAAAGTGAACGTGCATTGTCCCGTGTTTGACTACGTCCCACCTGAGCTCATCACACTGTTCATTTCTAACATTGGAGGACACGCGCCCTCATACATCTACCGACTGATGAGTGAACTTTACCATCCAGAGGACCATGAACTTTAAAAGTGTTTAAAAATATATAAATAAAATGGCTTATGTAATTTCATGTGTATCTCTTTTTTTTTTTGAAGGTGGCAGTACTCATTAAACGAATTTGTGTACCGGTACGTGTATGTAACTTCAATTTTTGAAGTACGTTAAGAATTTTGTGGCAAAGAAAATATTCTGTCCCCTTTTGCAATTCCCCACAAAATATGTTAATTTCTATGAATCACATTTGTTCAAATTCATGTTTAAAAAGCTATTTTAAGGCATTAACATTTAAATAAAAAATGCAAAGGGAACATGCCCGACATTTAATATAAAGAAATGTACAGGAAACGTGCCGAATCTTTGCTTCTCGGATTGGACCAGCTTTGTCATCCTTTCTGTGCATCCAATGGTTGTAATTCCAGGCGTCCTCCAGTAGGAGGCGGTGTCGCACCAGCATAGCAGCGGCTTTGTGAGGGTTCCGCAACGTGAACAATAAGCTGCTTGTTGTTAAAGTGTGACGTTTGTGTTACACGTGAAGGTATCGACGAGTCAAAAAGGGCCGTGGTTCGCTGTATTGCTCAGGCTGTGTTGCTCATGGGCTGATCCGCCTGGTCACGGGTGCGATCCAGCTGACTCACCGGGCCACGAGATCTTAGACCTGCTACGACTCCTCCGAGGAGGCGACGCGGTGGTCCCCGGTCCCCGGGGCGCACCACATCGAGCGCGGACACCCGATCGGCAGACCGTCATCTGTGAGCGCCTGAGCTCAGGCGAGCCGCCAGCCCGCCCGCCTCCCGGTAGCTTTGATTACAGGCGCGCGCCACCACGCCCGGCAGTTCTGTCGACGACCCAGGTGTCTTTTGTCTTTCACTAGAATGACGTCATATATGAGCGACGCGGCGATGCGACAGAGTTCGCTGGTCCGTCCATTTCTTGTACAGTAGAGACGAATGGACTCTATCCCTCCAAGAAATGAGTCGTATGGAGGCTGCCGTGTTGTTAACTTTGATTAAGAACGTTAGTGTGAGGATGACGCTCTTCCGGTCATTTGAATCAAAAACATAATTATTTCGTCAATGTAGATTTTCTAACAAGCATTAGTGGATGTGTCAACAATGTAAATAAACCTTGTCTCTTTGTATTCCCGTTTGGATCAGGGCTGCTTTCTTCTTTAATTTAAGCATATTGAATTATCAGGCATCATTTGACAGTTTGTAGGTCAAATTATTGTATCGTTGTTCTCATAAATATTATAATTTGGTTTCGCTTCCTGTCATAAGAAATGAATGAATGAATTTGATTCTGGTTCACTTTTCAGTGAGACAGAGACAAATGACAACATTTCAAAGGCTGTGTAGCCCAGATGAAGCGAAAGGGATTGAGGCAAATGCTTATTTGGAACCTTCTTCTCTTACAATAACAATAATTTATGTAATCTATTGTCATTCATTGGCATTTTGCATCAGTGGTGTAATTTATTTTAGATTAATTGTTAGTTTGCATCGGCGGTGTAAAATCATTTTATTTTTCTAATGTTACTTTGCATCAATTGAGTTATTGAATATTGGATTTATTTTTATTTGTATTGTTAAATTTGTATTGTTAATTGTGGATGATTTATGGACGAAGGACTTTCAACGGAAACAAGACCGCAAGGGCTTTTCTGAAATGCTCCTCTTAGACAGGATGTTTGACTTTATTTGTACTGTAATACATGCTACTGTGTGACTGTACTTGTACTCTAACATTCTATCTAATAAATATATTCATTCATTCATTCATCCAAAAAAACTTTTTTTTTTTTTAACTTTTCCTACTCAGTAGACATGAATTATTGAAGACATTACCCAATATCTATAGATACATAAATATACATTATACACGCACAGTGCAAACCTGTTTCATTCCCAGTGTGTCCTTTGTTATTTAGTATTTTCTATGTGGTTCTGAGGAAGAGTGGGGGTGGGTGCAGGGCTCCGGATCCAGAGGGATCATGGTTGGGGCGGTCCGGGTCCAGGTGAGCCCAGAGGCGATTCATCCTCTTTGATTTCTTTTTCTGGGGCTAAATAATAATAATGCGATGCGACTGTTTTAATCACGCTTTCACAGGCACATTCCATTATTCATACATTTGACTGACTTCAGTACCGTTTAGGCCTTCTTGCTGGAATGCAAAGTTAACCAGTATTTATAGGAGTTGATACCTGAAGGAGCAGCTGCTCGTCGTTAAAGTGTAACGTTTGTGTTACACGTGAAGGTATCGACGAGTCCAAAAAGACTGTGTTTCGCTGTTTTACTCAGGCTGCGCTGCAGCGTCTATTCACGGGCGCGATCCCGCTACTGAGCGGCACGGGGGCTTTGACCTGCTCCGTTTCCGGCCTGGGCCGGTGCACCCCTCCTTAGGCGACCTGGTGGTCCCGAGCTCCCCCAGGAGCACCATATCGATACCGAGCTTAGCGCGGACACCCGATCGGCATAGCCCGCTGCAGCTCAGAGCTCCTGAGCTCAAGCGATCCGCCAGCCTCAGCCTCCCGGTAGCTTGGATTACAGGCGCGCGCCACCGCGCCCGGCGAGTGGACCGCAAGCTCATAGGACTTTTAACTTTGACTAACATGACGTCATCGTGTTGCTGCAGCGGCTTCTATTGGGGAACGTGAGAATTGCATCTGCTCAGGCGACGTCAGGTCCTCAAACGCGAATGTATTTGAATTACAACGTTTAAAATTAAGCGCTTATGTAATTGAGAATTATTTATTCATGTTATTGTGTAGATAGTTTGAAAATGTGATTTAAATAAATGTAATTGTTAATTGTCAATGCATCTAAGTATTCTGTACTTATCCAGGGAATATTTCTTTTGAGGAAATATATCGATCCTGCTTCCTGCTTCATGTTTTATTTTAATTCACCAAAATTAAAAGTGTACACGACTTTATCCTATAATGTAAACGGTAATTGTATATTATTCTCTAACCACCAGGTGGCACCCCTCCCTTCTTGTTTTTAGGCTCTGCTTCGCTTCACTTGGAGCTTTGCTGCTTTTAACGCGTAAAGTTGCATTGAGTGGTTGGATGTGAAGGCTTGGCTAAGGAGGGAGCATGAGGAGGGTTTTGGCACCCTGCTTCGGTCTAGCAGAGAGAGTGCATTGTTCTCTGACCTAAATCTCTTGACCTGGAACTGCAGAAAAAAGATCAGCATGAATGGGACGCTGCAACATGTCTTCACTCTCCACTGAGCCACACTCGCTTGTCAGACCGTGACATCGTCCAACCGTCAAACAACAAATTGTGACAATTAGCCCATCCGAAAAGGACAGGAGAGGAAAGATTAAGCACTGCAAAACAAAATTTGAATCACAATGATTCATCTGACCTTTAGCTCAAATTTTATCTTTGGCGTCTATCTTTATGTCCCATCAGAATTAATCTGTGAGACACTGTTGCACCGCTGAAAAAGAATACAACAAACCAGATACATGCACCCACGGCTCAGAAACTCTCACAATAAAGCAGGCAAGTGATAGTCTAATAACATCTAAAAGATCCAGGACTGCCATATACTCTGCTTTGATGGGTCTATCTCAGCTGTTTACGGGGGGGGGGGGGGGGGGAAGGTTACATCCCTGAGATTGCAAATGGTGTAATACCTATATCTTAAATATATTACTGGATATTTAATGTGTGACACAACAACCTTTATTTTTTATTATCATTAATTCTAAAGAAGGTCGCTGCATGTGGCAGTCCTTTTGTTGTTTCTTGGAATTAAAAATCATCTCATTTGTAAAGTAGATCTACACAGAAAACAGAAGCATTACAACAACAGACAGTTAAAGCTTCATCATCATCATCATCATCATCATCATCACACCAGGCAGGGTGAGGAACTGGATGATCTTTCAGACCAACATTGGAGGAGAAAGTTCACGTTTTGTACATTTTCCCTGGCATTATCCTGTCATCCTGCCGGTAGAGTGTTCCTCCTCAGTATTTTTCCACCATTCCCGTCTCACCTGTCCACTCACCTGTCTCTCAGTGAAGCAGTCACCTGCGTACCAACCAGTGAGTTGTCTTTGTGCTCCGGCTGCATGTTCCCACTTCTCCTCTCCATCTCTCATTCCTCTGAGGGTTTTTCTTTTTTGATTGTTGTTAATTGTCTGTTATTGACTTCTTCCCTTGAATCTGAACCAAACCTCATTCCGTCTTAGAGGATTTCTACTCTCAGCCCACATTTAACTCCCTCGAGCCCCATTTAGATGTAACAGAAAGACACACTGGATGTCACCATTTAGCCCGCAGGCTCATCAGCATCTCAAACACATCCAGTGGCATCGGCACATTTCCAGGCGTGTCTTGGCAAGGCCCCACTTGTCATTTTTTTTGTGCTCACGCGTTCGTCTTAGTGCGAGGAGGAGGAGGAGATGAATCTCATTCTTTTTTTTCATCACAGCGACTTCATTCTTCACAGCCCTTTGATGAGACAGGGCCGCAATCCGAGGTGGAGCCTGGAGATTTATGGCTGGCAGACGTGTGCAGGTCATTAAAGCCCAGAGCCCTGCTAATGAACAGTCAGTGCAATCACACCGAGAGGAGTACAGTGTGTCCAGAACGCATCCATCGACCGGTAAGCGGTATTCTGACCGGGCCGTCTGAGAGGACAACAAGATCCTTCTTTATTTTCTAATGGTTCTGCATCTGACCTGAGACGGCAAGGCTTTCGAGTTTGACAGGTCAGAGCAGAAATTGGGTA
Source organism: Brachionichthys hirsutus (assembly GCF_040956055.1). Lineage (NCBI taxonomy): Eukaryota > Metazoa > Chordata > Actinopteri > Lophiiformes > Brachionichthyidae > Brachionichthys > Brachionichthys hirsutus. The sequence continues at coordinate 2,161,580 of NC_090916.1, read as the reverse complement.
ATTTGTGCATAGTGTGAACAATTGCATGGTGTTGCCACCTCGCCCCAACACACACACACACACACACACACGCACAAACATGATTATTCCTTTTAACCCCTTGGGGTGCCGATGTGCAGTTGGTATTCCCATGCAGCTGCTGTTTCCCGGCGATGCAGAGAGCCAAGCTGTGCTGGATGTTGTCATCAGAGTGGTGGCGTCTCGTGGGAGAGCAGATATGAGTTGTGTAATTAGCAGGGAAAGGGACCAGCAGCAAACCCAGCGGGGTGTCTGGAAGCCTGAGGGGGCCTTAGAGACGGGTGGGTCACCTGTTTGGTGCTGCCTGTGGCTTTTAGGACGTGATCTAAAGCAATAAGACCAACATGCTTTACATAGCTGCAATGTGACTGGCACATCATCAGAAGGGAATGAAATATGATTGATAATTACTTAAAGTAATACACAAACGAATTCATAATTCATGTCATGTCTTTACTTTTTAGAGACAAAGACGTATAGTAGTATTATAGTAGTATAACATTTTAAAATTTTCTATATATTAAAAATATGATGTGTTGTTTTATAATGTTGTTTCTTTATAACAGGTAGTTTATAGTCTGATTAACTTTTTTTAACCGCCAAATCACACTTCATGTCGCAAAAGATACAAAACAGTCAATAAGAGTAAACATATATCGATCAATCAATCATTTTCAGCTGCAACCCCCCCAAAAATCTGGTTTAAACTTTGCCAATTGCCTTATAAGTGTTTAATTTAACCTTATTTTATTATTCCAAATGCGTGTCATATTCCCAACATACACTGCACGCACATCAATCAATTACTTTTGTGCGCGTGCGCTTGCACCCTCCGCATGTCTGAGTCTGCGTGCGCTGGTGTGTGCAGGTGTATGACGGCTGCTTATGCTCCATCTGCGCCTGTTGCTGATGAGTAAAACCCGTGAAATAGATCCAGTTGGAGATGAGAGGGGGAGACGGGCCTCCTGGGAAATCATCCGCACCTCCACCAGCACCGTGTCAACTTATTTAGCACCCCGGAGAGCTATCAATAAGTGGGTAATTGAATTTTAAGTACAAACACTGGCGTCAAATGAGCGTCGACGGGTGTGTGTGTGTGTGTGTGTGTGTGGTGCGGGGGTTAGTGGTATGAACATGGTGAGGCTGTCATCCGGCCCTCGGGGGGGGTTGCAAAAGAAGGATGAATGTTTAATCCATTAAATAATAATTACAGCCTGTAATGGTCCAGAGTGGCTGGTGGAGAGATGGAGAGGATGGGAGGAGGAGAGAGGGGAGAGAGGGGAGAGAGGAGAAAGAGGGGAGAGAGGAGAAAGAGGGGAGAGAGGGGAAAAAGGGGAGGGAATCAACATGGCTCGCAACTGGATTCACATTGATATCATTATTAGTTTAGAAGTTATTCACAAAAAGCACTCACTCGTGCAGCAATGGCTGATTCTTCTGGCTCTGTGTACCAGGATGGCCGAGTGGTTAAGGCGTTGGACTTAAGATCCAGTGGATGTTTGTCCGCGTGGGTTCGAACCCCACTCCTGGTATGTTGTAATTGTTTTGGGGCTCGAGTCCTTGCTGGAGAGGGGCCAGTCTACCTCCAGAGCACTGCCGAATGCACTGGAAGTGCCCTTGCGCAAGGCACCTCCAGTTTCGCTGATCGTCTTCACCCTACTCTCTCTCTGCATGCTCGGGCCCCTATGCATTTATGCTAGGGCAGTGGTCTCCAAACTACAGCCTGCCTCCACATTTGGCATAATGGTGATTGTTAAATATAAATGTAAACAACAACAACTGTTAAACACACTTGTGACGCATCACAGTTGTGTGTCAGATGTCAGTGATGAAACAAAGATGGCAATGAAGTTGAAATGTAGACATTTTGAACTCATTTGCAATCAAACAACATTTTGAAGACAAATTTGACATAAAGCAAATACTTATTTGTTCATCAACAACGCAGTCCCTTCTCAGAGCAGCCTGTCTCAGGCCCTGGGAGTCAGGCGTGATGTTTGGAGAGAATATATTTCCACTCCGACTGTAAATCAAGTGTTTGGACTGCATGACGAAAAAAAAAGCCTTTTCTGGAGTCTGACGCTGCAAGTGGGAGGAATCCCAGTGAGGAAATCACAAGCTCGTCCCAGGTTAGCCATAAAGAACAGGAAACTAAAGCTAAAGCGTTAGTCTAGACATTAAAATAAAGGGTCATATAAAAAAGGACTTCACTCACTGAGGAGGTTTATTGTATTTTAAAAAGGTGACTGTGAATTTTCTTATTCAAACATAACATTATTCCACAAAATTATACATAATCTAAAAGAAATGACGAGAAAGTCAAACAAGATGCTTAACCCTTGCATCTCCCTTCAAAAAAGTTCCATCCAGTCGAAAAAATATACACATTTTCCAGAAAGTGTGCAAGTTCAACAAAAATTCAAAGGGGGCAAAATTTGGGTTCAATTTGAAAATCTCAATGTTTAGAATAAAAATCCATAAATTGACCCTTAATGCATTTTTATTCTGCCCACATCCTTTCAAATATGTCTGCTATTTAATTTACTATTCTCAAAGTGTTCGAGGTGAATCATGTAGAGTTACACAAAGTCACATTTAACATCGATTTCAGGATTTTAACCCCTTCCAGTCCATTTTGTGCTGACATTACAGGGTCAAATGATGGATTATAAGGCTGATAGTTACCAGAAATCAACTCGTGTGAGGAGGCTGCTTGCCTGTGAGGGAAAATGTTAACACAAGGGTGAAACGTGAACGTGAACATTCAGTGGCATTAAGAACTTCAGAAATCCTTCAATATAGCAGCAGGTGTGTCACATGTTTTGTTGGCCTGTTCTCAATAAATAAAAACACACTTTCAGGCTACATATGAACCAAAACAGAACAGAAATGTGATGGATTTAACTGAGTGTGTTTAAAAACACAAAATGAGTGGACTGAAGTCTTTCCTGTTTGCATTCTGGTCGACATAAAATAAAATAAAATAAATCATTTTGCCTTGTCGGATCAGTGTAGCATGAAGTGCATGACTTCATTCTCCTCTACGCACCGCACACACACACGCACACACACACACACACACACACTGTGATCGCTAAGCTGCACTCCTGATCCAAAATGAGTTTGCTAGCTGGGGTTTTCTCATGCTGCTAACACAATGGCCCTCATATGGGAGCTGCCTGGTGGCATTGCTTAATTAGGCGAAGAGTTGATTCATTTGCACTAATTGACGGCTAATTAAAGGAGTGAGGGCACGTTGAATTGACAATGTTCTACGTGGAGCGGCTCTGACTGAGGGAATTATGAAATGCTCCATTTGCTGGGCACCACCTGCCATTAGAGGCGGCCTCACACATATGTGTGTGTGTGTGTGTGTGTGTTAAGCAGTGATGACATGCAGTCTGTAAATGCAGCTGCTTGTGATCCAAAGTAACTTTGGTTGCAAAAAATAAAAGCTCAGAAGCTCAGCTCTCGCAAAAACAAACAAACATTAAAATACAATAATTTATAATAAGAAAAAATAAACAGTGCTAGCAGACACTTAAAGCTGCATTTAGCAAGCTTTAATCACATCTGCTCACTTTCTAGCAGCATGAAAGGTGTAGTATAGACGATGTGATTGGGTAACATGATCTTGGTATTCAGCCTGCACAGCTGCTAAATATCGGGCAGCATGTAGCAGCTATGAGCGCTATTGCTTCCCTGCTGCAGGGGGTTTGTGGTTTAAACGGCGAGCAGACGATAACACGTTGGTCTTTGCAGTTGACGGCACCTCCTTGGTTCCAGACGCTGTCACAGGAGCTCAATACAAGATCTCGGGATCAAACAGTGGAGACTCTGAGCGCCTCAACTCAAACTCCCTCTCTGCAGGAGACCGGGAATAGGCATTCTTCATGTCTGGTGCTACTCGCATGAATATATATTTAAAAAAAGACAATTAGGGGCTTATTAGAGTCTCAGGCAGTCGGCTCGCCTGCTCGGCCCGCCTGTGAACCGCTGCCATGGCCCAAAACAGTCAGGGGCATTGTCTCACCTAATTACACCCAAACCAGAGGCCCCTTTTTGTCTTGCTACTGCCATGTCCAATTCTCTTCCGTCCCTAACTGCTGGTCCCTGTCCGCTAAATGGACGTGTGTTAATCAGACGAGAAAATGGGCCCAAGCAGTCGTGTCAATTCTTGTTAGGAGCAACTACAATCAGCCATGTTTTCTCAAGAAGGTTTCAGAGCTGTAGTAGGCCTCGCTCCCACGAATCCAAAAGCATCTCTCTCGTTACACTAATATCACATCTGCAAGTGTAAAAGGTAAGTCAGAGCCCCCCCCTGACAAACTTCAACGAACAAATTGATGCACTCGTACAGAAATGGAGACTATAGAAGGGCAATGGCATGAAGTTATTGCCCTAATTGATGTTTTGTGGCCACGGACGACACTGTTGAATGAGCGGCAGCCTTTTGTTGTCTCACCTTCAAAAGGGCGTTTGGATCAACGGCGGTTCCGTTTCCCGGCTCTTCCTCTGAAACGCTGCGCTCAGGGAAATGGCAATTAGCTTGATTAGAAAAGCCATTTCTGGAGGTTCAAACACCGTGATGGGTCAGACGGACTCAGTTGGGAAAGCAGCCGCTGACTTGGAGCTGTAGCGGGCGAGGCGACAGTGTCATGAGCAATATGTTGACCTGGCGGCTTGTCCAGGGTGTGGCCTGCCTCTCGCCCATTGACTGCTGCAGGCAACAGACAAAGTGGTGAGGAAAATTGATGAATTATTGAAACCAGAATTTTACTTCAAAGAAGTTGGTAATAAGAATGAACAATTTATAGCTCAAACTGGAAGAGCGAACAAAAATACAATCAGTCTTTACGTCAAACATTCAAACGCTGTTTACATTTATTGGTCTATATCTTTTTTTGTTGAATCTCTGTCTCCTATAGTGAATGTTATAGCAGAGATTATAATCTCACAAAACAAGATGCTGCTCAGCGCTGAACAAATTGTTACATTTTGAGTCTCAGAATTGAATTAGCAGTTTTTATGTAATATAATTATCCATTTGAAATGTGATTTGATTAGAATTTCCACCAAACACAATAACATTGTTGGTTTAGAATACCAAATCCCTGGATGGATTAAATCATGCTAAATGCGCACACATTTTATGTCAGCGGCTGTTACATGTTTGTTTGTCTTCATCATCAAAAACTAAAAATACTTGACACGCAAACTAACAGCTGTGCGCAAACACGCAATGAATTTATGAGATTCAAAAGGAATAAAAAAAAAAAAAGCATGAGTAACTTCTCTAAAAGTTCACAAGCATTAATACAGGAAAGGTGTGAATCTCAGACTTCACATTCTAAACTGTTTCTTGCTGCATCCGAGTGGATGTGCTGACGTCATCCGCACACGCGTGGAGCGCAGAAACCTCGTGACGTGCGTGGCTGTCGGGGTGACGTTGATCTCTTCATTCACCACTAATGACTGGTCTCAAAAAGCTTCTCGTGCTGAAGGTTATTTGATCCCTCTTTTCAACCTCCTTAGGATGTTTGACTGTACTTGTACTGTAATACATACTACTGTGTGACTGTACTTGTACTCTAACATTCTATCTAATAAATATATTCATCATCATCATCATCCGCGTGCACTTATATCTCCATAAACTATTTATCTATTGTCTTCATGTTTTTCTGTTTATTTTTCCAACACATCAAATTCTTTTTTTTTCTATTTTGAATTTACAATTTCCCACGTCCTCGGGAAAATAAACAATTATTTATTATTGAATTATTCCCCACAGCGTCCCTCTTAAACACTGTGATGTAATATTTTACCATTTGTATTGTGGCCTGTAATTTGGGCATGTATTCTTCTGGGAGATGGAGCGTCGTGTCGAGCCGCCGGGGTGATGCCGCGTCTTGAACCCAGCCCACAATGCGTCGTGGCCCGTGGGATTGTCCGCCAGCAGCCCGACGTGCCGCCAAACCCGCCGCCAAACGCAGCCGAGATTTATTTATTCATCTGATTCGACTGTTATCTGCGCTTCCATCGTGCGCGTCCACTCATCTCCATAAACTCTCCTCTCAACCCGATTGTTCGTCCAGATGTCCAGAAGCGTGCCGCGAATTATCCCCGAACAATGAAGCGGCGCAACAATCGATGAATAACTGATCTCAGATCATTTAGCTGCAGGAAATGTTTATTTTATTTTATTTTGTTTCACAATTAAGTCGGTTTCCATTTGATCTGTGTACTGCGATAATATTCTTCACTTTTTCCTCTCAAAATCGGAATTTTGCGCAGCGCTTTTTGCGCGCATCGCGCCTCAGACAGACGCTTGTGTTATTTTGCTTTATAGCCCGCTTGTGTTTGCTCCTCGCTTGTCTCCTATATTTAATTGCCACGCAGTTGTGCCCTAAATACCCTCAAGTGGGATATTGTTCTTCTTCAGCGTGTGATCCGTCAAAGAATAGAAAACGCTGATAATGACCAGTGAGAGCAGACTGGAGCCAAAACGCGCAAACCTAATTAGAATATGCAAATCAGTGTGGACGTTAGAGCTCCAGTCTGCGAGCAGATCAATCAGAGCTTCCCGTCTCGCGCTAATAAGAATTTATTGATGAGCTGATCTATAAATTGGCTTATATAAGTTTATTAGTGTTACTTTTAATTACATTTAATCACGAAGCATTTTTTTCTTTGCTCTTGATCCAACTTGACAAGCATCCGGGTACATTTATGAAATTATGATCCTTAAAAAAAAAAGATATGAAAAAAGAATAAACAGACTGAATTCAGCTACTGAGGTGTAATCAGATTACATGTCTGTCGCAATAGATGTAACGGGCAGAAATAATAAATACATGGAAGTAAACTTAATTTAACATTGATAGCAAATCTATAATATTAAAATAACTCTCATTGTAATTGAACAGACTGCATTAATTTTTTAACCTCCCGTTATCGGTCTAAACAGCAAAACAAGAATAAAAATTAAGATTGCAATGAAATAAACACAATTATTGTTTTTCTGGATTTTTTTCGTTCCTGATTTCGTTCAATGAAAAAGAAGAAACATTCTGTAAATGAATTTGATTTTCGGATTTATCGCGATCAGCCCCAGAGGTATGACTTTAGTACTTAGTCCGATTGCTGCATGCTGCTGATTTATTAGTTCGTTAATTGGATTCTAAATATTCAACCTCGCTCTATATGAAACTCTTAATGTTTACATTCTGACTTCAGCCGAAGTGATGCCTCTCCTTATTGCATCCTGCACAAATCAACACGTCCTCTTGGTAAACATGCACATTATCGTGCGTGACGCAAACTTCAGGGGGGACTCTTCCCTCGAGTGATCGGATTGGCTGCCGCCTGTTGCCTGCTGGATTAAAAAGCACAGCAGAGAGAGAAAGGAAGGACAGCAGCTCGTTGCACCTGCAGGGAGAGCGGCTTCTTTTGGGGGACCAGAAAACCAAAAGTGGACCCGCACCGCCATGACAGGGAAGGAGGGCGTTGTGCTTTCAGACACAGAAAATAAACAGCAAACAGCTTCACACCCCTGCAGCGTGAACCAGGACGGATCCGTCCAGCCGCCACCTGTCTGGAAGATGGCTCCGACCGCGCACCGGCGCACCGGCTTCGGGATTCAGGAGCTGCTCGGCCTCAACAAGGAGCCTCCGGCGGCGGCGGCGGCACCGAGGCGACCGCTGGAGGCTCTGCCGCACAGGGCGCACCTCCTGGCCACCAGGTCGATGCTTGGACACGGGGGTCTGGGGGTCGGTGTGAGTTTGCTGGGACCAGAAGGAATACACTCGTTTTACAGCCAGCCGGCCTTTTTGGAGATGCTGTCAGACGCGCAAAACGTGCACCTGCAGCCGCTGCATGGAGGAGCGCGCAAAGACGCACAGATGGACTCGCAGCACTCCGCCTGCAGCTCCGGTGAGTGTCTGACACTCTGGGCCCGCAGTGCGCGCTTCTGATGGAGGGATGGGGATAACATTTCAATGTATCACCTAAGTCGTGTTTATTCTGACGTTTCATGCAGAAATGAATTAGATCAATAACAAAACCAAAAACTGACTGGTTCAGTCAGGCTCGAAAAAAACAAGGTTATAAAATGTATTTTTGTTTGTTAACGGAGGGGAACTGAAGGCCCAATTGTTCAACACAAGAGAATCCTCACACGTGATCATTTTTGTATATTATTATTATTATTATTATTATCGACTTTTTTTTTTAACTGATGTATTTCCTCAGATTCCGATGACATGAGTCTGTCTTCCGGGGATCAAAAGTTCTCCAAATCCTCAAAGATTCAGAGCAAGAAAAGAAAAAAAAGACGACACAGGTAAAACAGAAACTACAGAAATGGAAAACCAGGTTACTAAAAGCAATGTTTAATTCATGTAAGAAGTGTATTTGATGCGCCTGATAAGAGGTTAAATACAGTATATCCAAATAAAAATAAAAATAGCCTTAAAAATCTGCTTGATTTCCGATGGGCTGCATTTAGAAATTAATTGTTGCGGCATTTTCTGCATGAAAATATCCTATTTGTTTTATTCTCGATGCCTTAACAAAAGAAAAAAATAATATATCCCCGTGGATTATTTATGTCACTTATTCCTCTCAATGTTATTTCTTAAAAAATGTTTTTAATAAAATAAAATGACTTGGCTTATTTCTCATTTTATGATATAGATTTTATTTCAAAATCAATCAGCGCATCATTAAATCATTCATTGTTTTTAATTAATATTGTTATGAATCTTTTGCTTGCGTCCATTTAAGTAGCAACATTTTAACACATGAGAAAATGGTAAAGCAGTTCCAAATAAATAAAATTTAATAATTCTATGCTGGTATTTATTCTCATTTGTTCTCTGGGATTTGTCTGCAGGACAATTTTCACTTCCTATCAGCTGGAGGAGCTGGAGAAAGCCTTTAACGAAGCTCACTATCCAGATGTTTACGCCAGAGAAATGCTGTCCATGAAGACGGAGCTACCAGAGGACAGAATACAGGTGTGGATGAAGGCTGCAGGAAGGATGGGTTTAGCTGCAGCATCCCAAAATTCAAATCGTGTTTAAAAAGAGGACTTGAAACAAAAAAATCATTGTAATTTAAAAAAACAACAAATTAACGTCAATATTTTACTCAAGATCTACTATAGATTGTAGATAGATAGATAGATAGATAGGCTCCCTGTGAGGCGGCTGCAGAAATGAAATGATAACTACAGAAATGAATTAGTGCCAGTCGGCGTCTCTTCTGCCTCTTCGTGGTTGCTATGAGCATTTTAATTTCCCGTGATATTTGACTTCCTGTCTCCACATCGATTGGGCCTGGAAATTAAGGTATTTTTCCAATCAGCCCCCCCCCCCCCCAATCTAAATCAATTTAGACCCCCGAGAGAGGAACAATAATGCAGAGGCACACACATCCATGCATAAACACACTCCTCACAAAAAACAACAACATATTATACAAAAACAAATAAACGATTGAAACTATATCTATAGTTGACCTTCAGCAGAAGAATAAGCAGCAATGAAGGGCAAGTCCTTTTCACTTCCTCTCATGCAGCCTTTCCCAAGCCTCCAGCAGATGTCCTTGTTCCACTGATATTCATCTCCCTGATCACAAAGTAAAATGTCACCGTTTCAAAACAGCATTAAACAACATGTGCGTGCTAATGAAGCTAAGATAGGAGATTAGAAAACAACAGATTAAAAATATCTAAATCAACCTTCCTTTGAATCATTTGTGCCTGATGTGTTTTTGTTTCAGAAACATTTAATCATGTCCTAAACATTTAGTTTGTACTCACTGTTTAAAAAAAAATACAGAAACATATATGAGCTGCACATATTGCTCATTTCTAAAGTTTCATCACTAAACACAAGAAGTCCTTTCTCTTCTCGAAGATTTCATCCCAATCCAGTTTAAATTCTACATATTCTTGGATAGAACGAGACAGAACTATATACTTGCGTTGTTCTGCAGACCTCAGGACCTAAATCCACGCTGCCTTCATTTATCTCCAGGTGTGGTTCCAGAACCGTAGGGCCAAGTGGAGGAAGAGGGAGAAATGTTGGGGGCGCAGCAGTGTGATGGCGGAATACGGCTTATATGGAGCGATGGTCCGTCACTCCATCCCGTTGCCCGAGTCCATTCTCAAATCAGCCAAGGAGGGGGTCACGGAATCGTACGCTCCCTGGCTGCTCGGTAAGTTATTACGTTTGTTACCTTCAAAAGTATGTTCAGAACTTATATGTATATATATATACACATATAAGCCTTTGAATATCACGACCGAGGCTTTTAGTTACTGCACTGAAAACCTGCTCTTATATTTTTTCCTCATCGTGTTTGAAAATGAGGGATTACGATGCATTGGAGCGACAGTAAGCAGCAGCTAACCCTGGATCATGCCGGGACCCAATAAAAGTGTCAGCATGTCAATAAAAGGTGGCGATCAATGCAGTGATAATCCTTCTCAATAAGGACAGATTAGAGCAAAGGTGTTCTCTGGTATTTAAATCAATTAGGCCCCTCTATTGAACGGAAGCTCTGATTTATCTGTCCATCCAGGTAGTCGTCCTCCACTTTCACTTTATCACTGACATCAAACACCTTAGTACAGGGGTGGGCAAACTTTTTGACTCGCGGGCCACAATAGGTTCTAAAAATTTGACAGAGGGGCCGGACCAAGAACAGATGGATGGAGTATTTGTGTGAACTAATATAAATGACACATGAAAGCTATTGCATTAAAGGATTTGGCCTTTGACAGGCAGCATTACAGGGAAAAGGTCGACTGAATGAGGTTAAATTATAATACAATTTTATTTAATGATATAATTTGGATAAGTTTTGCGGGCCGCATATGGCCCCGGGGCCTGGGTTTGCCCATGTCTGCCTTAGTACATGCAAAAAACGTCAAACCTGAGAGGACAAATATTGCTCTTTTCAAAATAAACCAATAAACACAAAGACAAGGGTACGAGACAGCTCTACTTTAAAGTCCCCCCCACACACACACTGAAATTGATCTTTTCTCTTAAGGAATGCACAAGAAGTCTGTCGAAACCCCGCACAGCTCTCCTGGAAAGCCCAGCAGCCGGACTCCGCCGCCAATAACGGAGAAACCTGCAGAGGACAAAATGGCGGAGGAAGAGAATGAGAAACCGGTGAAAGACGGAAACTCGGCCATCTCTAAAGAGGAACTGAGGGAGAACAGTATCGCTGCGCTGCGAGCGAAGGCGCAGGAGCACAGCGCCAAGATGTTTGGGACAGTTTCTGACAGAACAAACGGCCACACAGTGCAAAAAGACGGAGCTGAGGACAAAGCCATGGAGCAGGACACGGGAGACGTGGAGAAGAGCACCTGAAGAAGAGACTGATGGAGGAAAATACCACCCCGGGGTACAAACATGTCACAGAGGCAGAAAGCTATTTTCAGTATTGTTAAAACAAGGAGGTCAAATATTAGAACGACAGGTAAATGCATAGGAGAGACGTTTGTCCCTTCATGTCCCTTCGTGTCCCTGTCCCAAAGGAGGCTTTAGCACAGAAACAATTTATCACAGATGTTTTGATAAGTATCGGTATAAAATCTATCTATTTATATTCTATAAAAATACATTCAGTCAAAGGTTCTGCTACTTCATGCAACTGTGTGAATAAATATGGCTTTTGAAGCAAAAAAAAACAAAACGACCACGTGTCACTCACAAGGAGCTGAATGTGACCTCTGACCTCTCTGTGATACCTTCAGAAGAATCACGGAAAATTGCACACCTCTGTTTCAAGTCCTGTGAAAAGTGGAAACCTTCTAAAGACGCTGTCCAATAGTTGAGGCTGTACTATGAGGTGCGGTTAATCCTGTGTTTGTCTCTGTGTAAATGTAACTGTAGCCTATAATTAAAAGCTGCTTCTATTTAAAGTCGCCATTCAGCCACGCGTTTCTTTGAGTGTCTGAACTTCACTTGTGCGCACTTTTAAACAGTTAACACGACTTCGTTAAAGTGCATTTAAAATACTTTTATAATCATACAATATTAGAAAATGTCTTTACTTCAGACACACACGCTTCATTATTCCGAACCGCGTCTCTGCATTTTACTATTTATAAGATTAAATTCAAACGCCCACTTTTCCAATAAACCCTGCCGCCCTTGAACGCACCATCCATCCAGCCCTTCCTCCTTTTCGCTTGTTGAGCAGCTTCCAAAAACAAATTCCTCAACCCTTCTGGAATCGGAGGGTCCCGCGGAATACTCTTTAAACGTAGTGTCGTGCAGGATCTACTCCACGCGGCGGATCGATGCTCCTCCAGACGCGCGGATGCGCCCCGACGCGTCTCCTGTCTCCCTTCGCGCGGCTTTTCAGACCTTATCTCCTGCAAGTGTGGGGCCGAAGGAGTTGCAATGTGGCAGCCATCATGCCGGAGGCCGCCGGCTTCCAGGGGGTGTCGGACTTCTCCGAGCTGCAGGAGTTCTCCGTCTCCGACAGCGAGAGCTTCTGGGCCGCCGCGGCGCGTCACAGGCTGAGCTGGACGCGTCCCTTCCACGCGGTGCAGGACTGTGACCTGCGCCGCGGAAAGATCAAGTGGTTCGATGGAGGGAAGCTGAACGTGTCCGGTAAGATCAGCGCTGCCCCCCCCCCCCCGCTGTGATTACAGGATGTTTTTATTGCTGATTTATGAATGAAACGTCTAAAGGCATCATGGCGCAGAGCAGTCTGCATTTGAACGCCTCACCGGTTAACGTCTCTGTGGTCAAATCCAGTAAACTGCCTGGACCGGCACGTCCACGTCTGCCCCGAGAGGGTGGCCCTGATCTGGGAGAAAGATGAGCCGGGGTCAGAGGTCAAGGTCACCTACAGGTCAGCAGCAGGGTGAATGTGCAGGTTTGTGTGTGTGTCCCTTCATCCTTTGCGTGTGATGTTTCTCAACAGGCAGTTACTGGAGACGACCTGCAGACTGGGCAACCTGTTGAGGCGGCGCGGCGTGAGGAGGGGGGACGTCGTCACCATCTACATGCCTCCTTGCCCGATGGCCGTGGCGTCCATGTTGGCCTGCGCTCGCATCGGCGCGGCGCACAACGTGGTGTTCGCGGGCTTCAGCGCCGAGGCCCTCGCTGACCGGATCAGAGACGGTGAGGCGGCCCCCCCGACGCGTCCCGGTGCTGCTTGTTCTGGACGATGATGGAATTTAAATTAATCCGCGTTTAAACGGATCTCTCGTGTCCAGCCCAGTCCAGCACCGTCGTCACGGCGAACCAGGGCGTCCGGGGGGGAAAGGTCACCGAGCTGAAGAAGACGGTGGACGCCGCCGTCCGCAGCTGCCCGTCGGTGCAGCAGGTGCTGGTCGCTATGAGGACAGACAATCCCGTCGCCATGACGGCCAAAGACGTCGCCGTGGAGGAGGTGAGCCGTCGGACGGTCAGAGAGCGAGATTCAGGCCTGGGAGTGTGCTCTTAATTAATAATCACGTTTCCTGCTGTGCAGGAGATGCTGTCGGAGGACGTGGCGTGCGAGCCGGTTGCCATGGAGAGCGAGGACGTCTTGTTCCTGCTGTACACGTCGGGCAGCACCGGGCCGCCCAAGGGCCTGGTCCACACCCAGGCGGGGTACCTGCTGTACGCCGCCCTGACGCACCGGGTGAACGTCTAGCAGGGCCGTCGGCGTCTGCTTCATTTTCCGATTTTTAATCCTTGTGTTTGGGTTGGCACGGCTGGCGCAGTGGGCAGCGCTGTTACCGCACGGCGAGAAGGTTTGATTCCTATATGTGGCGTGCCCAAAACACGCAAACCTCAGCGAAGCGGGTCGCTCCAAAGTTGAGCCCATCGTAAAAAAACGTGTGTGTGTGTGCGTTCGTGCGCGTGCGTGCGTGCGTGTTTTAACTCTTCTCTCCCGTCCCCAGTACGTCTTCGGCTACCACGATGGGGACGTGTTCGGCTGCGTGGCCGACATCGGTTGGATCACGGGGCACAGCTACGCCGTCTACGGCCCCCTGGCTAACGGGGGAACCACCGTTCTGTTTGAGAGCACGCCGCTCTACCCTGACCCGGGTACGAACGCCGGTTTAACTCTTTCAGCGCCAGTCGTTTTCAGCTCCGCCACATGCCGAGTGACGCAGGTTTCGCTCGTCTCGCAAGCCCCCACGGGATATTCTTTACGATGACTCAGCAAACACCGGATGTATAAAATGAAAGATTCAAAGTCTCGTCTTTCATCAGGGGAAAAATCAAGTGAAAGTAAAAGCTCACTTTTGGTCATATATTTAGCAAAGACAGCTTTAATCCTTGTGATTTCTTCGCTGTCATAATAATATATCATTTTAAGAGCGCCGGCTCACGACCTCGAAGTCTTCCCATCTGCTTATGAATAAATGTTTACATTGAACTTTGACCCTCCACACTAAAATGAAAGATGCCAGCTTCCCACAACGCTGCAATCACGGTCGTCGGCAAACGCACCTCGTCACCGCCAAAGAGAACAGACCTGCGGTTCGTCCGATCCAGCCCGCGTTCGGTTCTGATCGTTTCTGTTGTGTCCGCAGGGAGGTACTGGGAGACGGTTCAGAGGCTCAAGATAAACCAGTTTTATGGGGCTCCCACGGCGATCCGCCTGCTGCTCAAGTACGGAGACCACTGGGTGCGGAAATATGACCGTTCCACGCTCAAAACTCTCGGCTCTGGTATGCTGGAAACAAACAAACGTGATGCTTAAGAATATTATATGTGCAGAACGAAACGTTCTCCTAGTTTGTCGTTTGCGTGCCCCGATATGCACGATACTCTACAAAGGCAGGTGTGAAGAAATGCCGTCAAGTAAGAGTGCGTTCAATAATATAAAACTTTATTTCTTACAAAATGCAAAGCGGAGCGGAGTAGAAATCCAAATCGGTTCAGGGTCGTGTATGGATTTTATTATATTTGCACATTAAGGCCAGAATCAGCCTGCTGATGTTAATTTTTTGGTGATTATATACTAACAAACAATTTTATTATTATTTATTAGATTTTTTTCTGCTAGTTAATCCCCCCGACTACGACACACTGCAGCCGTAAGTGAGCGGGCCACAGTTTAAACGCATTAACTGAACCAATCTGGGTGTGAAAGCGAGAATAGAATTTCAGAATGATCATCAACATTCAGACGAAATAACACATTTTAAAGTTTAATCTGCCATGCCTGATGGAGTCGTGTGTGTCATCGGATTTAGAAGAACAACAGTAGAAATGGACTTCAAAAATATTCAAAAATATTTCACTGGTATAAGACACTGTAAACAAAAATAAAACGAACCGTACGCACTACTTTTCTGTTTGCCCGTTGCACGTTACACGCTTGAAGCATGTTGAAAGTTACGTCTGGGCAGCATGCTCAGGCTTGCAGCGACACCTAAACAAGAACATACGTCGGCAAGATGTCTGTTCACAGAACCGTGTTCGTCATGCTTTGTTTAGCATATCAAGAAAAATGACATGATGGTTAAAGTGTCCTTGTCTGTGTGCAGTGGGCGAGCCCATCAACACGGAGGCGTGGGAGTGGTACCACAGAGTGGTCGGGGATGGGCGCTGCGCTGTGGTGGACACCTGGTGGCAAACTGGTAACTGATTGTCCCGGAAAATGCAATTTATTGGCTGCTGGGAAGCCAAAATGAAACGAAGCACTCGGAACCATCAGCGTTCTAAGCAGCTCTGTGGTGCGTTTTAGTACAGTAAAGTACATTACTAGACAAATTCAAATTTAGGCCTGATCAGAGCCCCCCAAAAAAAAAAGTTCAAATCCATCCACCGTCTGAAGTTTCAGGATTATCTGTCCAGCGATTGCCGAGAGAGCTTGTAGAATTGGTCAAATGTCTAAAATGTTTCCATTCAGAGGTTTCAGTATGGACCAACCACAAATAAACTGTCACCAAAGTTCTGGTTAGCGGACCCGCTTCACTGGATTTCAATGATTGATCGTAGAAATATGTAAATCTGCAGTTTCCTTTTCCCCAAAGTCTTCAGTTTGAAGTTGATCTTCATTCAGGTTTGCTCGGGGCCATTCCAAAAAGATCAGCCAAATAAATCATCACTGTGCGTGTGCACGTGTACTTACACAATGTTGTTGTTGGCTTCACACACACACACACGGTGACGTGGCTGCTAGAGCGTGTTTTTTTCCTCCTGAATTGAACCAGATGCTTCCTTCACAGATTACATATTCTAATATTCTAATTTGGGGCTCAGCAAAGGACACCAGAAGAATGCTCAAAAGCTCACCATCTTTCTCTCCCTCTTAATATTCTCTGAGAGAAATGGTTTGTAAAAGAGTGACTGGTTTCTGCCCTCTTCGGCAGCATTAATCCAATAAAATACAAGATTCAGCGGACTGGAATCCGGGAACTGGTTAAATTCTGACAAGTAATTTTAGTGGGTCCAACACGACACATTTGATCCTTCACCCACATGTAAGTGCTGATGTCACCTTCTATTCCTCCACTGAAGCATATCTGATCTACTAGCGGTTAAAATCCGCTGAGGAACACGGGACTTGAGTAAAGCTGCAGTAATTACCATACAAATCGAGAATGAATTGATCGTTTAGAGCAGCAAGAGCTTGAGAATGACAGAATTATGACCTAAATACCCTTATTCTGGGGAAAAAAAAAAAAAAAAGGATTATGCTGTGGGGTTATTTTTGCTGGACCGGTGTCACCAATTAGGACTAAGTGGCATTATTCATCCAGCGCCATTTGGTTGATCTGCAAACAAGTAGCCTGTTTATAGAGAGAAAATCGGATCGTTGATCCTCTGCTGGAGACCAGCCATGTTGGATCAAGCGATGTGAAAAAGGATGCAGGAGGACAGGAAGTGGAATCTTTGTAGCGTCTAACTGTAAAAAACAAAGATGTTTCTTTTAAGCAGCTACTTTAAACAGTAACTTTTGAGAAATTCTCAATAACTATGTTCTCTGGTCTCTTGTAAGAGTAAGAACATTGTTGATTTATCATGTTTCGAGATACTGAAGAGTGAAATACGAAGTGTTTTTAAGGGGCTTTGAGGCTGACGATCGTGGGATCGTCTGCCGTGTCCTACTTTCTACGCCTCTGGGCCCCCCATCTGCTCTGTCCATCTTTGATGCCACCAACACGACCAGCCGGATTACCAATCCCTGAGGTCCGGGCGGACCTAACCCGCATTTAATTTACTTAGCATGGCTGTAATTCCATAATCTGCATCTGTAGCAATGAGAGGGGATTACGTTAGATTTACAAACTGTTAGTTGGCTCTCTCGTTTTTTTTATTCTCCCACGTTAAACTCCCCCACGCGACCTTTCACTTATTTCAGCTCTATTTATTAAAAAAAGAAAATCTTGTTTGATGTTTGCTTCGACCTACTTTGTTTCTGTCTTGTTATGAAATGAGGAAGAGGATATAGAAATGACCTCAGGGTCTGATGCAGGTCTAAATTTAGTCATTTGAAGATGGTATTACCCCCGACCCCCCCCCCCCACCCCCACACACACAGCAGATTCATCATTATACGATGCATCCTCTATTCCTTGGGCGAGTGTACAGTGTAGATTTATTTTGATGCACAACATTGTACAGAAGCTTTAGGAGGCTGCAAAGTAAATATTTAAAAGATATTGAATTTAATTGCAAATGTCTGTTTTTTCACCTTAAAATTATTTGTTTAATAAAAAAAAAAGGTTAATTTATTAAAGACGGACAATAACACCGCTCTCTGATTGGACGAGCACACTGTTTGAGTTACTGACGGTAATTCTCTGTTCAAAAACACGATCTTTACGTTCGACCTTGTTTCTCTTCGCGGCTCTAGAGACAGGAGGGATCTGCATCAGCCCGAGGCCGTCGGATCCGGATGCAGAGATCGTCCCAGGAATGGCTATGAGACCTTTCTTTGGCATCGAGCCCGTCATCATGGACCCTGAGGTGTGTGTGTGTGTGTGTGATGTTGGATGGCTGGGAACAGCCCTTGGGGAGGGTCAGATTAGGATTATAAATTAGTGACCAGCTGTGTCACTTTTGATACCCTCGTTGCTCCCACCGCTCAGCCCCACTCTGAGCCTGCCAAACTTCATATTAGTAAAAATCTGTCACACGACTTTGTGGCTGCACAGATTGTGCGGACAGTTGGAGTTGTGTCTCTGAGCTGATGGCCCCCCCACGCATCACGAGCGAGCCTCGTGACACGGTTTCACTGTGGATGAACATTATGCAGGCTTCACATCTGTCCCCTTCACTCCACATGTGGTTTGTTTTCATCGTTTTTAAAATGCTCTCCAGGGTAAAGTGCTAACATCCAAAGAAACATCTGGAGCCCTGTGCATAGCTCAGCCTTGGCCCGGTATGGCTCGATCCATCCATAGGGACCACCAACGATTCGTAGAGACCTACTGTCAGCCCTATCCCGGTACGATTCCTCCACACTTAAAAGGAGATCCCTTCTTGTTTTAGCGGTTGCTCCGGGACTCCCGTTATCTTTGCACCAACAGGTTACTTCCATACTGGCGACGGCGCCCGGCGCTCCAAGGAGGGGTACTACAAGATCACCGGCCGCCTTGACGACGTCATTAATGTGAGCGGCCACAGGATTGGGACGGCAGAGATCGAGGACGTGGTGGTGAGATCAATGACGCTAAAGCCCGTCAGCCGTGCTCGGAAACGCCTCGAGGGAACACGCCGCCTCGAGCTCATTAGCAAGACATGAACGAGTAGACAGGAATTCTGATTACCTGTACTGACCGTGAATGTTGGTAAAAAAAAAAAAAAGGTAATCAGATATTATTCATACCCGGGGGGGATAAATAATATCTGATTACCTCTTTTTTTTTTCCTTTCCAATTAAGGCATATGAATTTCATGAGAATTATCAAGTATACATCTCCTTCAGATTTTTCTGTGCCCACAAATGACCTCAGAATGAGAAAAATAAAAATGTCTCAAGATAGCATTTATTTTAATTTGATATCGACTTTCATGCAAAGTGACTTTATAGGTTTAAAATATTTGCAAAGCGGTGACGGCTCTTCCCGATTGTGATTCCTGCACCAGAATCAATGCGGCGCAGTGGCCGAGTCTGCCATCGTAGGATACTCGCACGACATTAAGGGGGAAGGTGAGGAAGGAATCTGAAATGTAATCCCATTTCATTTCTATAGCGCCAGATTACAAGAGAAAGTTATCTCAAGGCACTTTATGAGCGAGACTAAAGAGCTGCTGTATAAATAATAATTAGAATATAATAAATGTTCTCGCATGATACTGAACACATCTGTGTTTTCAGGCGTGTATGCCTTCGTGGTGCTAAAAAAGGGCGTGGAGGTTGATGAGGCGGACCTGTCCCGACAGCTGAAGGACATGGTGTCCAAAAAGATAGCCAAGTATGCCTGTCCAGACTTCATCCAGGTACCGCTGCGTCTTTGCTGTCCCATTACAAACAGATATTCAGCCTGAACGTGTCGTGAGGCTCTCTGGTCATTCTCCCAGCTGGTCCAGGTACTGCCGAAGACGCGCTCTGGCAAGATAATGCGCCGCGTGCTGCGGAAGGTGGCAGAGCAAGAATTTAACGGCCTGGGAGACCTCAGCACGCTGGATGATCCTGCGGCCGTTCAAAAGATCATCCAAGGTCGCCGTGACAGCGGTGCAAAATGACAACAACCGCGAAGGTGTGTTTTCTGAATGAAGACTCATCCGAAGGAATCTCTAGTTCGATAAACCAGGCAGGTGAAATATTTTAATATTTTAAAGTGATTTTATTGTCTAAATGATTTTTTTAAAATCTATATAATTGTTAAATTCTGTATGTAAAATCCAAATACATTTTCTGTTTAGAAGCTTTATTACCAAATTACAACTAATATCCAAATGTATTGCGAATATAAAACAATTGTCTCGCATTAAAAGATGACTGGTTTCCCGCTTCCTCTCTGATTTGCTGTGTGACAAACGTTCAAACTTCCTACAAACCATCGTCTTGTTAGGAAAACCACTGCCCCCCCCCCCCCCCCCTGTTTCCTAACTACATAATTAACCGACAAGCCGGTGGAACATCTCTGAAGGAACTGGATCTTATTCCTTGTCAGAGTACCTGAGAGTTGGACACCGAGGAATTCAGGAGAATGTCTCGAGGTGTGTTTGGTTTTTCCCTCCCACACCGATTCTTCCTTCATGTCCAGGATTTTAAGACTTTACTGGTGATGTCACGCTCTTTCTTCCGTCACGCCCCCACTGCCTCCTCTTAAGTTCGTCAACTCCCACTGGCCTCCTCCACACAGTTTGAGCTGGACATCGTGGTACTGTGAGAAAACGGAGACGGATTAATCTCCTTTCATAGATGTGAACAGATGACAAAAAAAAAAGGACACGCCCAACTTCAGAATGAGATTCAGAGAATGCACATCCAGCTCTATTTACCTTCACCAGGCTGCTCCGGTGTCCCAGACTGACTAAAGTCATGCCGAGGTGTTTACAGGTTCGGTAGAGCTGCGCTTCAGCCTCCTCCGTCAAAGCGCTGGTGGCCTCATCCAGCACTGCAAAGATAAGACAACACGGGAGACATCAGAAAATGGCACATCTCCCCACACCACGCAAAGTCGTGGGAGGAACTCGGTTTACCAACACTTTCTGGACGATAGTTCTCACGAGAAAATATTGAGTGGTTTTTGATATTTCAATCCAAAAAGATCAAGAGTCTAAAATGTCTGACAATTACCTCATCTGAAACAGTTTAAGAGTTTCAAACTGTTGTGAAGAAGCACATTTTAAATGTGCGAGTGGTTTGTGAGAAAAGAAATTAAGGAGCAGATTTTAAAAAATCCTAAAAAAGGCAACTCTAGACGGCGCTATAAATGGTTACACATGAACAGATGGACATGCTGATCTCCAAATAATCTGCATTTATACATGGCTGGATTAAAAAAAAAAGAAGAAAAACACATTTGAAAATCTCCAGTTTATCTGGGTCACCTTTAGTCCAGAAGACGAGATGAAAACACGCAAATGTTTTCCACCTGAAATGCAAAAAGTCTTGATTCCTCACAACCCACCTGCGTAAATGGGCTGCAGGTAGAATAGTCGTGCAAAGCAGAGACGCTGCATTTCACCCGGAGACAGAACGTCATACCTGCAGAGGAAAAAGCCGAGTCCCTTGGTGCCACATTGGAGGAGACGCTACTGCATGTAAAACAAACCACTACAGGAATGGTTTCCCTTTGTCATTGCTGTCTGCAGTTAGTCGTATTAATCTTACCAGTTCCAGTCAACGCTTTCATCCAGCCCTCCGGTCCGCCTCAGGAGGCTGGACTACAGGAGTTCAGAGAACAAGGAGTTCAAGCCCCCTCGCTAAACATTACGATTAGAGATACTCTGCTAATACTGCAGGATGAAACTACTGACCACTCCAGCGAGTTCCAGGAACTGAATAATTCTGTCGTCATCCACTGATCCTGAAAGAAAAGGACGACGTTACAGTCGCCGACTCAGGTGTGCCGTTTGAACACACGATGAAACATCAAAAACAGAGTTGCAGCTGCACAAACCAGACTAAAAGCTACTTATTGAGGCTGCTCTACTACATCAGTATACGATGCATCCACTTTGGGCATGCATGCGCCAGCTTTTGACTCGGAAGCTTCCGCTGTGGGTGGATCCTGTTTATCGTGAGCTGATCACGGGGCTGTACGAACAGGTCGTGTGCTTCTCTTTGAAGGTTCATTACGTCTTTAGCTGCCGGTTCGTATGGACCGTTGCTAACGGGCACAGGCAACAGCGTGTGGCCGGGCCCAGCTGCTTCCAACTCAGTCTGAATCTGCAACCTGGAATAACCGCAATGACTCTCTGTCCTCGTCTGAACTCTGTGTCTGGTGCATATATTTAGCCTGACGACTCTCCACTCCACTCTCACTGTAATGAGATAGCTGGGTCATCTGTGCCGGGAAAGTAACAGATGGTCGGCCTTGAGAGAAAGACTAACTAAAGAGATGGTATGTGAATGAAAACATCCATAAATTGGTGAATTCTGATGGATTCTGGAAGGGCAGGCCGTAAGAAATGCACGTCCAATCACATACAGTACACGCTGGTGATGGATGCGTGTTCCTCATCTGTAGAAATACATCGTTTGAGTCATTTCTCTACTATTAGCTGCCAGCAAAATAAAATCGGGCTCCCAATTTAACATACGGTAGTTGCTTTTATTTTACAATCGTCTGCCGGTTTGCTTTAACAGAACAACGAACAATGATTAAATGAATGTTGGATCCGATACCTGAAGCGGGGTAAATATCCTTCAGTGGGTAGATGACCTGTGGAAGAAGGGAGTTTTCCTCAATCCTCATTCAATCTAAAACTCTTTCCACTACTGGTAAGGTTTCAGAACTTTGGTACACGACTGAGTATTAATTATCATTAAGCCACAGCCTCAGTTAAGAATCAAAATGTTGAAGATAACCAACGGAGAGGCGACCTGTTCACGCAGCGTGCCGTCAGTCAGGTAGGGTTTCTGCGGCAGGAAGAGGGTTCCTCTGGGCCCAAAACAAGTCGTCATCTCCACAAAGCCTGAGAAGACGGACGAGATCACGGAACTGACTTGGCGATTTGCTTTCAGGCAGCCTGCACGACAATCTTCTGTAAAATGAATCAAGCTCGACGCCTCACCGCTGTCCGCCTCCCAGAGCCGGTTGAGGACCCTCAGCAGAGACGTCTTCCCGGTGCCCGTGTTCCCCACCACTAGCACGTGTGTCCCCTGGCTGATTTTCAGGCTCAGGTCTTTGACCAGCAGCTCGTCCGAGTAAGGAGATTTGTACGACAGATGGTCCAAGATGAAGGCAGTGTCCACCGGGCCTGCATGGACGTTGAAGTCACTGCGCGGAGAAATGAAGAAGACATTGACGTGCTGCAGAAGCAGAAACATCTAACCTGCTAATTTTTCCGTCATCTAGTTGCAGCCATGTTTGCGTTCTCTCAGCACGCTGTTTAAATGTCTGAGGAGTTATTTATTTGCAGCAAACGAACCTGTCGAAGTCGTAGCTTTCTCCTGATGCTGGGTCATAGTCACACTGCATGCGTAGGACGCCATCCATCACCTCCCTGAGCTCCCCGATCCTGACCACACGCACACGTCGAAGGAACGCTCAGTGGCATGAAAAACGCCGCCGCCGCCACCACGAGCTCTCCGGCGGAGTGAATGTCAGCGTGCGGCGGGATACCTGTGGGTGTATCCAGCCACGTCTGACAGAGTGGTCGACAGGTCTATTAGCTGCGTGAAGCCATTTATCAGGTAGATGCAGACAAAGGCGTTCTGGACACGGACAGGGGGAAGCCGAGGTTAAGATAAATGGCAGCAAGACACACAGCCTGAAGACGAGACAGGAGGCGTTCCACATGACAATAACACTCATCTGCACGTTCACACGGGAATCCTCTGTCCAAGAACAAGGCGTTTGAACTCAGCATGCAACGGTGATGGCCGCTTTCATTATGAGAAAGCCTTTGATGCCACCTGCTGGTGGACTTCGCATAAGCCCTTCCTTCTGTTACGGAAATGCATGCCTTCCGAACACTTTCCTGATAAGCTGTGAGTAAACGTTAAATATGGGCGACTGATTTTCTCCGCCAAGGAGGTTACGTATTTGACGGCTTTACGTAAAAACTGCTAGATGGATCTTGCAGAAAAATAAATAAATAAATCTGAAGGACCGATAAAGTTGATTCAAACTGGGACACGCTATCATTTGCATGAAAATAAAAACACAAACCCAATAATTTTCATCACAAGAGATGCATTTTTAAAGCCTTGTTTTTGCGTACCTTACTGATCAGTGCGCTGAGCTCACCAGGGGTGAGGCCGTCATAGATACCAGAGAAGATAGGAATGGCGATTATGATGTAGCTGAGGAACCCTCCGACATAGTCAAAGGTGTTTACCCCGACTGAAAGAGAAGCCAGACGTTAACCCTAAAGCATAAATAACAGAGTAAAAGGTCATTGATTGGAGGTGTAGAAGATATCATTACTATAAAGCCAGAGTTCTTTGTTTATTAGACTCGTCTGAGTTTGTAACAAACTCTGCAGTCTTCGGTTGGTCCTCATGTGCTCCACTTTACCAGCTCTAAAACATAAACACAACAGGAAGCTTATTTCTCACCCTTTCGCTCCGTGATTTGTATCATTTGTTGTTTCTGAATGAGTCAGACGCCAGATAATGATTTTCATACAGGAAAGAACAAGTTATAAAGTACCTGGCAGGAGTGTCAAACTCTGGCCCGCGGGCCAAATTTGTAATTATATTTGGCCCGCGAAGCAATATAAAATTAATATTAGAGCTGGCCCGCGGGTACAGAACCCGCGGGCCAGCTCCTATAATGCCATTTATTTTATTTGACGTTATTTATTTACACTGTTGTTATATATATATATTGTGGCAACTTTACCTATTTATTGTGCATTTTAATGTGCAAAAAACAAATTTTTGCAGCTTGCACGGGTGGGGTGGGGGCCCCAGGGATTTCTTGCTTGGAGTCCCAAGAGACCCTAGCAACGCCACTGTATATATTAACACATTTTATATAATATAACACATGGAATTACGGCAATAAACAAATCTGAATTTTCTTTGTTTTTTTTCGTGGTAAATTCATATTTGAGCAGTCATGTGATGTGGGACATGCCAGGGGGCAAACATAAAAATTAAAACATTTTAAAATGTATCTCTCCAGAGTTATATATAGGTTTTAGCATGAGTAATAAGAGTCTACTGTAACTACTGTACAGTCTACTGTAACAATGGCCAAAGAAATTTTAAAATTCTGAAAATATTCTTTTTAGTTGGTTCACCCCATAAAGAAAAACATACAATTTCTATTTAAAATGCCATTTTTTAATTGGAAATTCGATTTTGGATGTCTTCATGATTAAATTACAAAAGCGTTGCTTGTTCCATACTCAATGTTAAAGCAAAACTTGTTTGGGTCCATATTAGAGGTTCATTTATTCAACGTTGGCCCGTGGCTTTGATTAATTTTAAATTCTGGCCCACTGTGTATTTGAGTTTGACACCCCTGATCTCGACAATAACGTTTCTGTCTCTGCACGTGTGACGCGTGCAAAGACTCTGAACCAGGTACCTCACCTGTAAAAAGCTGCAGACTCTGCATTCACACGGATTTGCATGTGCTTGAATCTGGATACACAAATAGAAATCTATGAAACAAAGTCACTTTTTAAGCAACACAATTAAGATTTGACAAAACTATTATGCAACACAGATTTTTAACTTGTGCTAGTTTGACTCAATTATAATTGCTGGACGGATCTTTGCATTTGTGGCTTGAACAACATGTTTTTTGCAAATTAAATTTACCTGAAATCGCCCTCCAATTTCTCTTGCTCAAACAGAGTCGACACAATCGGCCCCATGAGGACTTTATTGGCGAAAGTTCCAACGACAAAATAGCCGAAGACAGTAACGGGACCGATCCAACCCGTGCTGAAACAACACAGACAGCGAGTGTCACTGATGAAAGGAGACGGATGCATTAGATTGCGTCACATCGCCTGGTGCTCTGCAGACCCACCTGTAGAAGCAGTGGTAGGTGTAGTAAGTCAGGGTGAACGGTGACACTATCAGGCGACTCGCCATGGTGCTCATCTGCTTGCACAACCTCTCTGCGTCCTGACTTATTCTCTGGTCTCTGCAAGTCAGAAACGCAAAACAAGCCTCTCATATTCCAACAGCAACACAAGCCTTTTCATAGAACCCCCCCTCAGGTACATTGTATGATCGCTACGTATTCGTATACTCAGAGAAGGTGATGCAATGCTAACACACGAGCAGCGGACGAAGCTTACGGGTTGTCTATGTCCTCTCGGAGGACATTGATTGTGTAGTAGACCCGTCCCTGGAAGTAGGCGGTATGAAGGCTCTCCGTTAGCGTCTTCCTCCAGCTCACATACATCCGGTTGCAAATGTACTGGTCAAAACTTTTCAACTGGGAGAGGCAGAAAAAAATCAGAGAGAACAAAAACGACTCAGGGATGACAATCAAATCAATAAATGGATGTTTCCTCTTCATTATTATTAGATGTCTCAAGAATGTTTAAAGTCCAAAACCTTACGATGATAATGAAGGCCGCTCAAGCCGTAAAAAGAATGCGATCTTGCACTGACCTGTCGTTTTACAATGACAATCTAACATTCAACACGATGGCACACAATAAAATAAAGGGCCCAAAGTGCTCGTGACATTTGTACAGATTTAAATGTCTCCAGATTGACATTATGCATTTGTCCCCAATTATGTCTTACCTTTAAGCACATAGATAATCAGCCTGAACAGTAGTCAGACTGTTTCATTGCACATTCCTAAATATGCTCAAACTACCTGAATTGATTTATTCTCAGCATGTACAAACAAAGTGTAGACACGAATAGACAAATTCCTTTGACCCCCCCCCCCCCCTCTTTGTCAGCACATGGGTTATCTCCTACAGCTCCATGACTCACTGTGGAGTTGACCAAGATGAGCACCATTGCTTTCCCCACGAGACCCTTGAAGCCGGAGTAATCTTTGTCTGCCAGCACGTTGTAGAAGTGGCTGGGGAGGACGCCCACCTGATAAATAATCAGCTGCTCTGATGACAGAAGAAGAGACCAGTTTGACACTTTGCTGGAAGAAAGGTCAAAGCGAGACATTACGCAAGGCAGGAAATGGACACAGGCGTGATTAGTGGTGCCCCAAACGCCACCGTCCACCGCGCAGAGTGTCGTGTGACGATGAACTCCAGCAGTCACCTGTCAGCGTGACAACGAGCAGCGTCCCAAACATCCGGGCGCTCTGACTGCTCCATGATGGGAACAGAACCCGCTGGATGCTGCAGAACCTCTGCACGAACTCCCAGTCTAGTTTCAGCCTAAAGCAAAGGGATCAAACAGAATCACAGCAAGACGCATGCTCTGAAGCGACAGTGTTCATTAGAGCCGCATCAAACACTTAATAAATACTGAATGGAAATACTCGTGTCCATCTTTTTCTCTTCCCGTCACGCCGGTCTTACTTTTTCTTCCCTCCGTCACGTGACTTCTTCCCCAGACGAGGCATCTGCGGAGCGGAGGTCGAACAGGAACAAAGGAAACGCACTAAACGCTGCGCGGGACGATCATAAACCCGAAATATTGATCGTTTCACGGAGACATTGAGTTTAAAGTCAGATTCAGATGTCAGATTGCAGCACAGCGCGTCCCACCCACTGTCTCATCCCAGCACGAATGGGGGGGGGGGGGAGGTTGCAATGAATGTTTTGGTGAATCAAAACACAACTCCGGACGTCCGGTTTAAAGTGCTTCCGTTCCTTTTCAAAATAAAAGGCTAAATTCTGCGCCTTCCGATGCGATACAAATAATGTTATTTCCTTTCTTGACGACAATGAAGTCTTACAAACATTGAATTTTTTTTTTTAAATAAATAGCTTAAATAAAGGAAGACGTGCTTGAATTTTATGGAAAGACTATACCAAAGATGTTCCTGTCACAGGAAAATTAATTCTTACCACCATTCTTACTGATATTTACAGCTGATATTCCTTTAATTGATCAATAGTCAAAGCTTATTAATTATTTCGTAATGTGTGCTATATATAAATGTCCCTAAATTATTATTATTTTTTATTACATTATTATAAGTCCAATAGATTTGAAATCTTAGTTGTATAATACGGGTGGGATTTAATAAGTTATCTTCTTCCCACTCCTTTTCAAGCACTACATAATGAATTATTTGCCATTTCTTGTTTACATGGCATTTGGTGTTTTGTTATGGACATATTTATTGTTTTCTTTTGCCAAAATATGTTTTGTGCACGAAAAGGTATTATTTATTTTATTTTTATTCTGCTTGAAACAAACAATAAACTAAACTAAACTAAACTAAAGCGTAAGGATGACCCTGGCATTGATTTCAAGGAATTCTGTAAATGTAATGCATTCAAGCATAAAAATGTCATTACTCAAAGATCTAATTATAAGGTCAGCCTAGAGAAGACCCATGATCAACGGAAACAAGACCGCAAGGGCTTTTTGAAATGCTCCTCTTAGGCAGGATGTTTGACTTTATTTGTACTGTAATACATGCTACCGTACTTGTGCTCTAACATTCTATCTAATAAATATATTCATCATCTTCATCATCATTAGACAGGGTGTAGGCATGGATAACCAGATAAAGGCCTCATCTAACTTGTTCAAAGGTTCACTACGTCCTCTTACGGCACACTAACAATAAGTTATCATAGATGGATGGAATAAGGAATGTGAAAACTCTGATCAAACATTTAAAATGTGGCGACTGACTTCCTTCTTCCGATATTTCTTTGCAGGAATGATACTTTAATTCTGATGATAATGCATTTAATATATATATATATATATATATACTGTATATATATATATATATATTCATATTTTTCAGATGGATATGGTCCTTGCATACAGTAATAATAGAAATATGGAGAATGTACATACATACTTATAAGTTATGATACCAGTATAAATCATCAGGTCTCAAATATATACTTGTAGTAAAATATTACTGGAACATTACTACAGCAAATAAAAAGACAAAACATTTTATTGCTTTGATATTGAAAGGAATGCAGAAACACAATTCTTAGAAATTAGAAGGTATGCGTAATTGTTTTTTATTTTCTATTGCAACAATTCTCCTCAAACGTGTTATGATAAAATTAAACCTTCAAATTAATCAGTTATGCAATTTGTACACTTTTAAATTTTGACGAATACTTTACTGGAAAAAGTTGCAAACATTTTAGAAACAGAAACACTTATGTACAAAAAGATAAGGATAGATATAACGATACAGCAGACCTGAATACTGTAAAGTACAAGCCTTCAAGGTCTAAATAGAAGTCATTTGATTCTGTGAGCTTAAATACCATTTTATTGCTTCAGAGTAATTCTATTTAATAAATAAAAGGTGAAGCAATTTTACACATTATCTATCAATAGTTTGGTTTTTATGCAATTATCTAATAACAATTTACTATCACAAAGAGCAAAAAATAATCAACTTAAGGTTCC
Source organism: Brachionichthys hirsutus (assembly GCF_040956055.1). Classification (NCBI taxonomy): domain Eukaryota; kingdom Metazoa; phylum Chordata; class Actinopteri; order Lophiiformes; family Brachionichthyidae; genus Brachionichthys; species Brachionichthys hirsutus. Next base: position 2,132,450 of record NC_090916.1, on the reverse strand, counting down.
AAGAAGCTTCTTCAGTTCTGAACTGAAGAAGCTTCTTTCATTGCTCTTCCTGATTTCCCTCGACCTGGATGCCTGATAATCTACACAGACAACATTTCATTATGCATCATGATTGCATGGTGGAAATGCACAATGGATTTCCCATTAATGACTGCAAGATTTTTTTACAGTGCATCTTTTGTATTTAAAAAGGTTCCAGTTAAAAAATTATATTTGTCGACCATGAACAAATCATAAGAAAAGAAACTAACAATCTTTAGACTGTCTTCCTAATACTGCCCAATGTTTTACAAGAAAGAAATGCATTTTTATAAACTACTGGTACCAAAAAGAATACGCAATTCATTCACTTCCACTTGCTGTGGGCGAGAGGCAGGGTACACCCCGGATGAGTCACCACACACCAGCGCATCACGGGGCCACACAGAGACAAACAACCATTCATGAACACATTCATACACTACGGACAATTTAGAGTCATCAATTCACCTAAATTGCTGGAGGAAACCGGTGAAAACCCACGCGGACACGGGGAGGACATACAAACACGGTCAGAGGCAACCTCTCTGTGTCCGCGCCGCCCAAAAAGAATACTTAAAAAAGTAAATAAAACAAGGGCCAATAATTATTCCCTAAAACAGCTACCGTAGTAAAAATTGTAAATACCGTATTTGCTTGGGACAGTGAGACCAAACCGAATGACAAAGCTCACATTCATGATAAAGGAGGTGCTGCCCATTCATGTCTTATAGCCTTTGGGTGGTTTATCTATGAGAATAGAGGAGATAGAAGTTGCTGAATATTTCCATATTTATTCTTGAAATCAGTTTCTGCCATCAGAAACAGACTCGTTTCGGGACAGGCAGCATACGTCAGCAGGGAATGACACTTTGCAAAAAAAAAGCACTCAGGCAAAGCCCAAGATCCTAAAGAGCAGAGGCACCCCGCAGACATAATTAAAACCGACAACACTGTAGACGATGTACCGGTACGGCAACTCGACTTTCATGTGCTGCCTGGCCTGTCTCACATTATCCGAAGGTAGCCCAAACAGGCGGCACAAGAAAGGAATAGTCGCCGCTTTCATAACCATTCTTGTGACGAGGAGGACCGCAACGCCGATGAGGAAGCGCAGCAGGGAGACAGCCAGCAAGCTAGTGCTGATCAGGGGTAAAGTAAGAGGAAGCGAGGACAGGGGCGGATCCTTCAGCAGCCCCAGCTGATAGTTCACATGGGTGCCCAAAGCGGCGCCTATTCCGGTACCGAGCGCTTGAGCCGTATCGCCGCGAGAGGTGCTCCAGGAATCCAGAGAGAAAGCCACGAGTCCCATGCTAACGTGCGACACGACAATCACAACAGGAGCGCAATCGGCCGTCATGTAGAAGGAGTCGATCTTGTCCAAGATTTGCTGGAAGAAGGCTAGAATGAGGAGGCTGTAGAGGAAGCCCGTGATTACCTCCTGCAACACAAGAGCAGCAATTGTTGTAAACCGGGAGTACACACTATTGACAGTTTGGTTTTACACACGTATTACAAGGCTAAGGTCGAGAAAAGATTCACTGATCTGAGTTCAGTCGGACCTCGGTCTCTTTTTTCAACGACCTCCACCAGAGAGAGAACTCCATGTTTCCATGCAGATAAGTTTTTTCTTTGGCCAGGTCGAGGTAGACGAGTGAATGATGTTTTTGCGCAGCATCTTTTATATTCGTACTTACCAGAACAGAATGCATCCCCATGTAGACTCGGCTCACACAGACCAGGACGCTCCAGCTCAGAGCAACGCAAAAGCCGAGGACGAAGGGGTACTAGGAGAGAGAGGGACCGATCGCAGCTATGAGTCATGAGCTGGACTTCAAGGGCAAGGCAAATTAAATTAATCACTTCTTGTCAATATTAAATATTATTCCTGTTGCGTTTGTATCGCGTTATCGGCTGGGACACTCCGCTGGCATGCCATTTGAAATGTAAAGTTTAAACACATATTTGTACAATGTGAGAGAATGTCAATCTTAAAAGTAAAGATTATTGTACATTTTGGCACAAGGCCATAAAAGGCATTGCATTATGGGTAATAGGGCAGGTGACACCTTCTTGCCTTTATCATTTCAGATAAAGATCTCCAGAGTGCTTAAAAGAAATGAGGACACTTTAAGGTAATAAAACAAGAAAGAAACGGAGCATATGTGTACTACTACTACTACTACTGTACTTTCTTCTTGTCCCCTGAGGGGTCAACACAGCAACCCAACCTTCTCCACTTCACCCTGTCCTTTGCATCGTCCTCCCCAACACCAGCCACTCTCATGTCCTCCCTCACTACGTCCATGTATCTTCTCCTGGGTCGTCCTCTAGCTCTGTTCCCTGGCAGTTCCGTCCTCAGCATCCTTCTACCGATATAGTCCCTGTCTCTCCTCTGGACATGTCCAAACCATCAAAGTCTGGTCTCTCTGACCTTGTCTCCAAAACGTCTAACCTTCACTGTCCCTCTTATTGCCTCATTTCTAATCCTGTCCAACCTGGTCACGCCCAAGGAGAACCTCAGCATCTTCATCTCCTCCACTTCTAGCTCCGCCTCCTGTCTTTTCCTCAGAGACACTGTCTCTAAGCCGTCCATCATGGCTGTCCTCGCCACTGTCTTGTAGACCTTTCCCTTCATCCTCGCTGACTCTCTCCTGTCACAGAGCACACCTGATACTTTCCTCCACCCGTTCCAGCCTGCCTTCACACGATTCTTCACCTCCTTTCCACATTCTCTCCATCACTCTGCACTGTTGACCCGAGGTACGGTACCTGAAGTCCTCTCCCTTCTTTACGTCTGTTCCCTGTAACTTCTCTGGTCCCTCCTGGACCTTCTCATTTACACACATGTACTCCGTTTTACTCCTGCTCACCTTCACTCCTCTCTTTTCTAGACCTCCACTTCTCTAGATTCTGCTCTATACCTGCTCCCTGCAGTCTATTCTTACCACAACGGAACAATCCTGTAGCTTTTCTGGCGCTTGATTTGTTAGCCTAAAAACAATTTAAATCAAAGCCCCTGAAACGCTCAATCTACAATCCACGTGTTTCTGCAGTAAATTATTTGGATGCGTGTTCGTCATTAAAACTCACCTGCCATCTTCCGTAGGTCAGCATGAGGAGGCAGAACGGAATGGCTGCGCCCGTCATGGCGTGCGTGGACGGCATGCTGTACTCGGAGTTGTAGAAAACCTCCACCTTCACCACGGGAGGGGACGCTGGTCGGGACCAGCGGACCACGTCCTTAGTGGACTGTCCCACAGACAGGTTCCAGGCCCAGACAACCATGAGTCTCCGGCTGACCAGGGCGTCGATGTTCCAGAAGAGGAAGGGAAAGAAGATGATGAAGAACATCTCATTCCCCAGCTCGGTCCCAAACGTGAACAGGTAAAACAGAAACTTGTTATGGACCAGGAACTCTTGACCCACATCTCCAGTCAGGGAATTCTTCCGGAGGGGTCTCGCTTTGGCGGGGGCTGCTGACGCACTGTCCGGCCCGGAGTCATCCTGCGTCCCGTTGGAGCATTGGAGCCCCCCCCTCAGGCCGGGACAGCCCGGCTCCGAGTCTTCGCCGCCCACCTTGGTCGGCTTAGCAGGAAATGTCCCCTTAACGCCGCAGAGCTTTTGAAATCTCGCCACATGACATGGGTCTTGGAGATAACGACACATGTGCACGAAGGTCTTCGCAAAGTTGTTCGCCATGACGTCAAATACCAGCGAGGTTAAAAGAAGAGCAGAACTGTTCCGTCATAAAACGCTCATGTTCGTTCAGAGCTTACAGAGACGCGGGACTCGAACCAAGTGTTCCACTAAAAGCACAGAATAACTATGCTCGACATTTAGCTAGTAGCGGCATGGGAAAAAAAACAGACCTTGTACTGCAAAGTGGAGACATGAACGACAGTATCCAAAGTCCGTCAGAGATAACCGTTACTTCGCAGTATATCCCGGTTTTGATGTTATGCAGCCGCACAACAACTGCGTCAGGCCAGAGGCGGCTTCCGGTCCGGAAAGACCCATATCCGGTCTCAGCGTCAAAACGGTGACGTCAAACTTCCCGAATCTGACGTTCAGGAGAAATACAGCATAAATTATATTATAGTGATTATTTCGCAAATAATCGAACCAATAATTATGACGATAGTGGAATATCCTTCGATCAAAGTGAATTGCCATTAAAATGACAAATAAATAAACAGGAAGTTACGTTTATTTACGCAAATTACTCTCGCGATATCTCGAGGTCTCGTTCTGTATCTGATGTACACGCTCGACATATCTGGGCGAGACAAATTAATTTAGTAATGGAACTGTTGAGGGTGTGGAAAAAAAGGTATACAGTACATATATACATTTCCTTATATTTTGCAAATGCGCTCAAAAATGATCGGACATGGTGCATCGTGTAGTTGGGCATCTTTTCTCACAGAACATCTTTGGTTCGACTCTGGAAGCACCCAAATTCAAATTATTTTGTCAGTTAGTGTTCGAAATCTTCAAGTACCAACCCCGACTGGAGCTGTAATAAATTACGGATATTTAAACGTAAAAAAAAAACAAAAAACTACAAATTCAAACGCCAACCGATACTGCTTTTGTTCAATGAAACATCATCCGCTATTTTTTTATTCTGTATTGAAAGAAAACGCATTTAGCAGAATAGTTAATCATTAACATTTAATGATTTCACGTTGCTCGATACAATTGGACTAATTTAGTTGGGTTCAATCAGGTTGCTGTTGCGCAGTTTAACATGCAGCTATACATTGTGTTTTAAATACAGATAATATGTTTACAAGTGATATTTTATTTCCAAAGTAATACAATCACAATAAAACACACAATCTCTGAAACATATCGGAGGAGTTTAAATAATGTTGGCCATCATTCTGTAACAGTAGAAAGTAAAGTAAAATGACTACATGACGCGTATAATGTATCTGAAGTTAGATATGACAATAGCAGAAAAACACCGGAATGTCCTCGAAAAAAAAACTATTACATTTAAAGCGGTTTTATCCATCCAAGCTGTTTTATTTCTATACATCTTATATATTATCTATATTATCCATCCATTTTCTTGTACAGTCACTTTATCCACAATAGAATCTGAAAATCATCAATCATTTGGATCGGTCGGTTGTCTTCCAATTCAGACAGAAATCTGTTCCAGGTGTTGACCACGTTGTGTCGTTGAATGTTCTGTCAAACAGAATATTTTGAATTTGTAACTTCATTGGAAAAAAAAAAGGACACGTTGAGTAAAGATACTTTTATTTTTACACCTTTCCCCGGAAATGGTTTTGGGTAACTTGACGTTTTTGGTTCACGCTCAGATTGGGCAGAAAGCTGAGGGGGGGGGGGGGGGGGTAGTTTATCGCCTCTCACCATCCAAGCATCTCTGAGTGTCTCTCCTGAACCCTCATCATGCACGGGGGCAAGAGAGGTCTGGTGGCTCCGCAGAATACCTTCCTGGAAAATATTGTCCGGCGATCCAGTGGTGAGTTTTACTTTGAAAGGAAAACATGAATTTGTGGATGTTTATTTGACATGACAATTACAGTATGATGAGCTTCATAGTGTAAGCACAAAAAAAGAAAAGAAAGATGCAATCTTAATCTCATGATGGTTTCTTATAGACTAATTTAAAAAAAAGCAATTTAGAGCTAGATAAGTTTGTGTATAGATGTATTTAATATTATAGTCAACTGTGGTGAACCAAATTCTAAAGCAACAGCAAGACCTGGACTAGACCCAGAAAAGTATTACATTTAATACCTTTCTACTTTATGGCATTTTAAACTTCTATACAACCTCATTGCGTTTTGATATTATAATGACTAATAAATGAGAGCTGATGCGCTCGTCTGCAGCCACGTGAAGTGACTATTGTGTGTGCAGATTAAATACAAGTTCAAAGAGAAGAAAAATTAAACTGCAGGTTGAAATCAAGCTTTGGTTGCTTAGTCTGTCGATGCAACGGTGTTATTTGACATTATTTGTTAAGCAGTTTAAAAAAAACGGATTATTGTCATTTTGACAATAACATTGTGGAATTTCATTTCTAACACCGATTATATGTCTGTGAAAAGTGCATTTATGCTGTTTCATAGTGTTTGTTATTCAGAAGGTTATCACTGTGATTAAAAAAAAAAAGATTTGCAGTTTGCATGGTAGATGACAGTTTCACTGTCAGTGAAGCTGAATGTGTGTGAATTCAGTACACGTATAAATGAAGATGTTTTGCACCAGACCAACTGTAGTATAATTGATTATCCATGGATAATTAAACATAATGCAACTAAATGTCTGAAAACCTTTGCCCTGGCAGAACATCTTATGCCTACGGTAATTTAATCTGTAGTGGTAATTTGCAATTCACTTTGGCTTAAACTCTCAGACAATGAACAATTTAAACACCCACAAAGTCCAGACAGGAACTCACCCAAAACTGAGCCTTTAAACTGAAGACAAAATGAAACATGTTGAGAGTTGCAGTATTTTCTCAAACTCGATCACACAAGGTTCTGAGATTCAGGGCACAGACTATGTTGTGGGACAAACAGCTTTAGCATTTATTGAACTGTTAAATACCTGAAAAGTTCAATTTGAAAACATTACAGCTACTTTTTCCTTCATTAAAATAAAGTGGTGATTTGGCCAGGCCGTGAGTTTGAGCTGGGACCCTGCATAAAAAACATTTAGATTTAACAATTATTATATGATGTGAATCAGAGTTGACGTGTATTTTAACTGATTTTTCTGGATGTGTGCCGTTAGCAGTGACCAGGTTTGTTTCCGACTTCTGTGTCTTGATGTTTTATTGCAGAAACTAGTTTCCTGTTGGGAAATGCACAGATTGTTGACTGGCCAGTTGTTTACAGCAACGATGGATTCCGTAAGATGTCTGGATACCACAGAGCTGAAGTCATGCACCGGAGCAGCACGTGCAAGTAAGACACTTTCTGCACTGCAATAGCCTGAGTGTGGAGATACTGCAAGTATAGCTTGTATTTTATGGGCTTGTATTCTATGGGCTTCATGTGGTCTGAAGGGCAGGACATACAGGAAGTGAATATTACAGAGATCAGACTATGCACATCACCACCCCCCCCCCAGTAATAAATGCAAAAGCACCTAAAATTAATCTTTATTTGGTGGACAATAATTCAGTTATTAGTTGTTGTCCTGCTAGTTTATTTGATCCTATATTCACCGACAGAAAAAAGCATTAATGAGAAAGATCTCACAACAAAATGCTAATTCTCATCTTTGCCCCTCACCAGGTGTTTGACTGGATAATTATGCAGAATGACAGAAATTAAAGATGACTCCATCTCACTGTTATGCAGTGACTGCTATATAGATTTCATGAATAAAAATAGTCCAATAATAGTTCTGTCTATTTTATTGTCCACCATGACTTCTCTGCTCTACTTTGCTGATAATTCCATTTCAGTTTGTGCATCCCCCCCCCCCCCTCTTGTTTTAACAGTTTCATGTACGGTGACCTAACGGATAAGACGACAATAGACAAAATCAAAACGACCTTTGATAACTACGAGTCCCACTTCTTTGAGGTGATGCTCTATACGAAGAATAGTAAGTCCTACATGTTTTCACTGACATTAATGCATGGTTTAAAGTGAGCCCCCCCCCCCCCCCCCCAATAGCTTTTCCACATATTTGTCCTATTTACAGGCATCATTTTAAAATTTGGCATCTCGTGTCTGTCGTTTCCTACAGGAATGCCAATATGGCTTTACATGCAGGTAGCGCCAATTAAAAACGAAAATGACAAGGTGGTGCTTTTCCTCTGCACCTTCAGAGACATTACGCTGTTCAAACAGCCGATCGAAGACGAAGCTACGACAGGTGAGACAGTTCAGTGTTGTTTTTCCATCAAACGTCTGACTCACTTCATTATAGTTGTGTGACAAATATGTGTTTATTCGCTCCTGAAAATGTTTGTTATCTTCGTGTTCATTGCAGAGATTCATTTACTTATGCATTTACTCTGCACACGGTGTATAATTGCACAGCGCCATAAACTATTAGAAATGCTATATTTGACACTAATCCATATTTTAGCTTTTATCGTTCATGCAGCATAAAACAGTTCGGAGTAAGTAAGCCTCGGCGATGCGTTTGAATGTCAGATGCTGTGACATGCTGTGAGAGCCTTGAAAAAATGGCCTCCCTCCTTTTCTTTAACCAGGATGGACAAAGTTTGCCAGATTGACTCGAGCATTGACCAACAATCGCAACGTGGTGCAGCAGTTAGCACCTCTTAGCAAGACTGAGGTCAGCCACAAGCCCTCCAGACTGGCCGAGGTGAGCAACAAGAAGACTTTATTGTGTCGGAAGTTTATTCATTTGCGTCATCTACATCCAGTTAAAGAAAGAAAGAAGAGTCTGTGAAGCATTTTTTTGTTTCTAATTGAGAAATGAGTATATCCATCCATGAAAAATGAGCAAATCCACTTTGGACGCCGCAAACGTCACATTTCCGTTGATTCTGTGTCACATTCTCTCTCAATGAAAGGCCCTCCAGCTGGGATCAGATATTCTCCCTCAGTACAAACAGGAGGCCCCCAAGACCCCTCCACACATCATACTCCACTACTGCGCCTTTAAGACCACCTGGGACTGGGTCATCCTCATCCTCACCTTCTACACTGCAATCATGGTGCCCTATAATGTCTCCTTCAAGACGAGACAAAACAATCTGGCCTGGCTGGTGGTGGACAGCGTTGTGGACGTCATCTTCCTGATCGACATTGTGCTCAACTTCCACACCACCTTCGTGGGTCCGGCTGGGGAGGTCATTTCAGATGCGAAGCTGATACGGATGAATTACCTGAAGACCTGGTTTGTCATCGACCTGCTGTCCTGTCTGCCCTACGATATCATTAATGCCTTTGAACACGTAAATGAGGTGAGTAAATCCGTTCCTTGAATGCACGGCGTTTGCAGGATTCTTCTGTGGTGCATTCACTTACAAACACGCTTTCTGTATTTATGAAGGATGTGATCACGTCTGCTTCTTCAGCGAGTCATCTCCGTGATCCTTCACATTTCCACAGGAACGCCACGCGGGCAGAAGACTCCGTTCTCCCCGTAAGGAAATCCATGCTTTACTTTTGCAATTGCTATATTTTATGTTAAGAAATAAGGAAATTGCTGCTTTTCTTAATAATGGATGCGGCTTTTGCCCCAGCTAGTGGCAAATCCCTCACCTCTATGTGGTAATTTAGCATCTTTCAGATCTTTTTCTGTTTTTGGCTGTTACTGTTCACTCTCATCAGCAGTCGGAGCAGTTTTTAGTGAAGAACTGATTAAAATACTGTATGATCCATACAGAGACTGCAGGTTTCCCCATGAGTTGTTGAGACCTAAACGGAGGTAGAATGCAGTGAATATTTTATTTTTAGGTACCAGATTCCAACTCGTAATATTTATGCAGTTCTGCTGAATGTGTCAAACTCAGTTCCTTTTTTTTCATTATTTAAATTATTAATGGTGCGTCAACATATTTTCTAAAAGTTATTTTCAGAATTTCCCCAGCATGTCTGAATCTTATGCCCCCCCCCCCCCCCCCCCCCATTGTAGGGTCTCAGTAGCCTGTTCAGCTCCTTGAAGGTGATCCGCCTGCTGAGGCTGGGCCGAGTGGCTCGCAAGCTGGACCACTACCTGGAGTACGGAGCAGCCGTCCTGGTCCTGCTGGTGTGTGTCTTCGGCCTGGTGGCCCACTGGCTGGCTTGCATCTGGTACAGCATCGGGGACTACGAAGTCATCGATGAAGCCACCAACACAATTAAGACGGACAGCTGGCTCTACCAGCTGGCTCTTAGTATTGGGACTCCTTACCGCTACAACGCCAGCGGGACAGGACAGTGGGAGGGGGGTCCCAACAAGAACACGCTGTATATTTCTTCCCTCTACTTCACCATGACAAGCCTCACTACCATCGGATTTGGCAACATCGCTCCAGCCACAGACGGCGAGAAGATCTTCTCTGTAGCGATGATGATGGTGGGATGTGAGTACTCAGTTACTTTCCAACAATACAAACATTTGATTACTTTTTTTTTTTATTATCCTAGTTAGCTTTCTCAGGACTGTAGTTTCTTAGATGTTCTAAAGTACATATTAGAAAATACAAGTATTGGGTGTGATATAAGGTAATGACTACTGTTTCTGTTTCCGTCAGTGCTTAATGCAGGGGTGTCAAATTAATTTTCTCCAAGGGCCATATTAGCACTATGTTTGCCCTCCAAAGGCCAAATGTAAACCGTAACAGTAAAAATGTAACTAAATGTAATGTCATTTAATGTAAAATAAATGTAACTACTCCTTAACATGCTGTTAAATAACTTTTTATGTAACTCCTTAGTAATTACAATAAAATATTCAGTTTTGATATCACTTTGAAAAGGTTGTAACTTAAAAATTGTTAGAGATAAAGCCATACTGTAAATGAGAACAATCATAAGTATGAACCAAAGTTTATGATGGGAATAAATTAACACATCTAATAATGTGGAAAAGTTTCATTCAAATGCACTAATCACTACACTCAAAGCAAAACCAAAAAGCCACCACCTTGTCTTGTCATGGACATGCGCAAACAAAAAAAAAAAACAACCAAAGTGGGCAAGATAAAGAATATTCCCCGAGTCAATGCCGCTTTCAGGATCAGCACTGGACAGCTCCATATGTAGCCCTATGGAGCTGTCCAGTGCTGATCCTGAGCGCCATATGTAGCCGGGATCAAAATGTCAGCACATGCTGGAAAAAACTAAAAAGTTCAAATAACTTTGAATAGTCACCGCCAGCAGATTATTAATTTCCTGACTGCAGCGTGTTGCTATTGTTATTGCCATGTTGCTGAATTTTTCTGTTTGATCAGTTCACTACTTAAGTTACAAACATTGCATATTCAATTGTATAGTTGTAAAAATATACGGATAGATTATTGCCATTATTATAACATAAATCCTTTCAATTGATCACATGAAGAAAAACCACACTACTCCATCGATCAATTATCAAACTTATTCAAGTAAATAATGTTAAATAATAAATAAAGAAAAATATCATCCAACACAAATTATGACATTAAGTTTTGTTCAAAACTCTTTTGTCACAGTTGAGAGGAGCAGAACTGCAGAACAACCAACAAATGTGGGCTGTTAACATGTGCGACAGATGCATCATTTTACAAAAAATGACTTGGAGGGCCACATTTGACCCCCGGGCCTTGAGTTTGACACATGTGGCTTAATAGAAGAGTAAATGGAGATGACATTCTAAAGACAATTAATGCACGCAAGCGGCTACTTGGAAATTAATAGTATAAACTCTAAACATGTCAGCTGCAATTGACAGTTTATCGGGTGAAGCTTAAATCAAAGTGGCCAGAGAAAGGTTAAAATATTATGTATTGATTGGACAGAACTGCAGTGAAGTCAATTCAGAAAGCAATGAACATGAATTTACTCGAGTTAAGTTTGAGTCCCGCAAATTCGTACTCTGCCAGAGTGCTCGAGTACAATTAGTTGAGTTACATTCCACCCGTGCTGTGAACCCACCTGCTGTCTGTCAACGGTTTCTATTAGCCTGTTGTGTTGAGATAAGCTTTCAGGTCATGTCAGCAGCTGCAGATGGGACTGCCTGCCTGTCAGTAAAGTGCATGTGGTGTCGACGTGGTTCATGTTCAGCACAGATGTGAAGCTAATGCACCTCAAATGATACAAGCAAGATAAATATTCAAGTTTTCAAGCCCCACGGTTTCCTGTTTCTGAGCATCATCAGTGTGAGACCAAACCTTCACCTTTCCGTTTTCAGCTCTAGACAGGGTCACACTGTGGAACTATATTAAAGACGCCAGAGTGGAAGGATTAGCTATAGATCCTAAAGTATTTATCACTCAACTTTTTATTTACGTCTCTGTCGAAGACATACTTTTGATCATGACACAAATATTCCAGAGTAAATTACTTGTCAACCCAGAATGTTTGTAATTAATCCACGAAAAATTACTAAACAATCATATGATTTTATTCTGTTGTGTTTTTGAATGACTGAAGCGAGTTTAGCTCTATGCTGTTAATAAAAAGTGATGCACCCCCCCCCCCCCCCCCCCCATTAGAGCCTGTTCTATAAAACTAGAACACAACTATCTTCCAGCAACATCCGTGTTATTTTCATCGCCCGCCTCAGTTACAGTAATAGTTTGACCTTCGGTGCGACCTTTTGTACGAGTCCTCCGCTATAACTCGCCGTTCCTCATTGACCGCCGGCCCTCTCCTCTAAAACAGCATGTAAAGTGATGGCATAGAGAAATAGAAATTGCAAGTCAAACTGAAGCTGACAGGCGCGTGCAATGTTTGCATTTAAAGCAAACACCCAGTTCTCTGGTGGCGTGAAGATCGCTCAGTCGCACTTGGCAGGTCAGCTTCCATTATGGACGATAAATCTCCTGCTACAGATACAGCAATTACGTGAGCGGAAGAAGACAACGGGAGAGTTTGCCTGCAGGCTGGAGTAAAAGGACAACGAGCCATCACGTCAGATATGCATCCCAACACCCGTGATCCTCTTGTGGCGATGGGAGAGGACTCGTTCCTCTTGAGTGGGTAAAACCTCATGATAGGAGATGCCGTGTGACTCTTTGAGGTCACTGCAGGCCGCTTACTGAGGGAATGTGTGTAGTTACTTAAATTATAAAAAGCTCATTGACCGTTGCTCATGCCACACAGAATTATGCTGCGACTGTGGAATACAAGTGCAGCAAAGTAAACTAAAATGTTTTTAGTCACTTTTTATATATATATATATACATACACACAGGTATAGTACTAAAAAGCTTTCTGATCCCCAAAATTCAGAATATCTTCTCACACATTTCCCATTCTCTTCTTCCCTCTCATTACAAAACTGATTCTTCTGACAGTTCACCTTAAATTTAAATTTTACCCATCAGTTATATAAATCAAGGTATTTGTGATGATGGTGGTAAATAAAATACTATAAGTGTATTTGGCTATTTGTGATTATAATTCTATTATAAAAGCATTTGGTATATCACAGGACCACACACTAACAGACAAGTTGGAGTGATTAAATTGCATGTTTTTGGAGGTGGAAGGAAGCCGGAGAGATTTCCGCATAGGTAGAAATTGAACCCGGAACCATCTTGCTGTGAGGCTAGAGCGCTACCCACTGCGCCACCATGCCGCCCATCAATTGAGCAGTTTACGAGAAATGTTTAAGCTATAAATGGATGTTGCACTTGTACTCAACAACCAATACATAGCTCCAGATTTAAGGTGAAATACCTGAATACTGTTTATATGACTATTATAGTTGTTTTGACCTGAAATAATTTCATAACTTTATAGGAATAAAAATATCCAATGATTTACTTGAAGAAAACATATTCCTTCTTCTAGTGGTGCTAAATCAATCCATGTTTTCACGATGTTTGCTCTTGCCTTTTGTTGTAGCGCTGCTGTATGCAACCATCTTTGGAAATGTCACCACCATCTTCCAACAGATGTACACCAACACAAACCGCTACCACGAAATGCTCAACAATGTGCGTGACTTCCTCAAACTGTATCAGGTTCCCAAAAGTCTGAGTGAGAGGGTCATGGACTTCATCGTCTCCACCTGGGCCATGTCTAAAGGCATCGACACAGACAAGGTATTATTATGGTCTGTCACTTACATTCCTACAACATACTCTTGAAATACAGATAGTAGTGTCTACATGTGTGTTAATGTGATGCATGAGCCCCTATCATTTTGTAGTCGTGAACATAGACCTTAACTAAAAAAAACCTTTGGCTAGATTTTCCTGCTTTGCACCACTACGGGTATAAATATATCTGATACTACTCTGACGTCTCGCCTTTTCCGTCAGGTTCTCTTGATTTGTCCCAAAGACATGCGGGCAGACATCTGCGTTCACCTTAACAGGCAGGTGTTCAACGAACACCCAGCCTTTCGTCTTGCGAGCGACGGCTGCCTGAGGTCCCTGGCTGTGGAGTTCCAGACCACACACTGTGCACCCGGAGACCTCATCTTCCACATTGGAGAAAGTGTTGACACCCTCTGCTTTGTGGTCTCCGGTTCACTTGAAGTCATCCAGGATGATGAGGTCATAGCAATACTGGGTAAATCAATATATTATTATGGAATACATAGTTACCTTTTACCCCTGGCAAAGATAACAGTAAAGTAAAGGACGTTTCAGTGCTAAGATGGAGTTCAAGAGTTCCAGGGTATCCTCTATCCTGATATATTCACTTTTATTCCTTGTATTTTATCATCCAAAGCTCTGTTTTTCTTTACCGCTGCAATTTATGTTCTCTATATCATTGTGTTCCCTTTTTGTATGTCACACATGTCTAAAACATATCACTGATCTGTGGCTCCTTACAGGTAAAGGTGATGTTTTTGGTGACGTGTTCTGGAAAGAGACCACACTGGCCCGGGCGTGTGCAAATGTTAGAGCCCTGACTTATTGCGATCTGCAAATCATCAGGAGAGACGCTCTGATGAGGGTCCTGGAGTTTTACACTGCATTTGCCAACACGTTCTCCCGCAACCTCATCCTCACCTGTAATCTACGAAAACGGGTAAATGGATCGAGTTAAAAGCAGAGAGCTAAACTAGAAAGAATCACACAAATGCCATTTTACAGTCTAGATTGGGTAATATAAATATAATATAAAATGAGTTTCAGGTAAATGGCTCTCTCACCTCAGTGTTAATACCATATAGCATTGTTCAAAAGTTGAGGGAAGCCTACTTGGAACATTCACAATACTACCAGATCATATGCAGCTACCAGTAAGCTAATGAGGTAGCTGCACAAAGTCCAGTCCATCTCAAATGAAATCTTTCCACTAGAATAAGCAAAGTGTTTAAAGGTCACGTCAAACACTTCTGAACGTGCACAATTTTTCCAGCAACATTCAGTTTTCAGAAGTTTATAAAATTAACCAAATAAATAATAATAATAATAATAAAAAGTAGTTCAAACTAAGACTTTATTAATATTTGATGGAGGTTGTTCCGGGCTTTAACATTAATTCCATTAAGATAGTGAGACGCATTTCTTTCCCGTCTTGAAAGTAATTTCCTCATAATGTTCCACATCTGTAATATTATCCCATGGCATCAACGTCACATTAATTCTTAACGAATATTCCACGGTACACATGGTCCCGACAATGGCAATAAAATTGATTCTGATTTTGATTCCTAAATACTGCAGAGATACATAGATTTAAAAGATTATCTAACCAATCCCACAGAACCACATCTACTCAATATAAATCTGTTGTTGACCAGTCAGGAAAACCTTTCTGTCAAGAGTACTCAAACGTAATCGCAGCGCAGCAGTGCATCTACATTTGTGCGTCTTGTGGCTCATAATGATTTCACAATGCTTTAAGCAACTATACTTCTCATGCCTTCACTGATTCTCATGGCATCTTATATCACCAGACATGCAGCTTCAATGAAGCAGCTCTAAATCAGTTTCAAGGCACGTTGTGGCCACATGTTGAAAGATTAATGGCTTGTACTTTAAATGTATTCAATGGAAATAAAACCATTTATTATTCATTTGTGCAGCTTTAGGAAAGTGCTTGTGCCGTCTTTCAGCCATTCAACTTTCCTTTGCATGAACACAGTGGCAATCATGTGCTGCTTTTTAATCGGTGTTGTGTTATACAGTTTATTTTGCAAATTTAAATTGCATGCTTTGCTCTTCATGTTTGAATCACTCTAGAACTTGTGGGATCAGCATTAGAAACTTCCAGCAGTAAATCTGTGGTGGCTTTGAATAAAAGAATCAAAGTTAACTAATTGCTCGCTAGTATGTAAACACAATCAGAGTTCATAGATGTAGCAAGAAAAGTTGCCGAGAAGCTTCATCAGCTTCTCTTCTTTTTCTTCTGAGCAAATCAAAAACTCTTAAGGCCTCGATATTGTTCTGTCCCCACTCTAAGAGTTTCCCTTGTGCATTGCTACTTTGGAGTTTTAAATATTTTAGCACACACACACAGCAGGTCTCAACTATTATGTTTTATTTAAAAAGGTACATCATAATAAATGTACATTGTGCAGCGCTCTACTATTCGCATTAGTCACTGCCCTCATTCACAGATCGTCCTCTCTTTGCAGGTAATCTTCAGAAAGATAGCCGACGTGAAGAGGGAGCTGGAGCGCCAGAGGAATGAGGTGGCTCTGTCCATTCCTGAAGATCACCCCGTCCGTAAACTGTTCCAGAGGTTCAGGCAGCAGCGAGACATTCAGACACCAGGAGAATCTCGCGTTTGCTGTGATCACAGTAACTGCGTGCAGGTGGCGCCGCAGCGCCACCACGGCTCTGACTCCAGCGCTTTCATGCGTTGTCAGACTGTCTCTTCTCCGCAGCAGGAGTACAGCTCCACGGTGCAGAATAATGCACCCTGCACAAGAGGAGCGAGGGCAGGGCGCATGGTTGCATCTCCTCAAACATTTGCCCGTGCCGATGATTCAGGGCGAAGCGGCACAAAAGCAGCTGGGGAGTCTTTGTCAAGGCCTTGTATGGAGAGTCAGCCTTGTCAGAGCAGCGGCGCTGTAGGGGAGGGAGCTGTCGGGAGCGCTACCAGGGGTAGAGGCGCTCGAGGTTGGGCAAAGTTTAGAAACACTACTTCTGCTGCGCCACCACCTCCTATCTTTGAGCAGGAAAAGCAGCCAGAAGAAGCAGTCGAGTGGTTAAAGGGATCCAAGTCTTCAGAACAGTTAGCTGACAAGAACAAGGATTTGGAGGAACTGGGGAGTGAAGAATGTGGAAGCGGTGCTGGAGAAACAGGTGGAGAGATGAGCACCCTGCACAAAACGGACTCTTGCGACAGCGGTATCACCAAAAGTGATCTACGTTTAGACAGAGCCGGAGATGCAAGAAGCCCCTTCGAAAAGAGCCCGATGGAGAAGAGCCCAATGGAGAAGAACCTATTTGAGCACAGCATTGGGGAAGATTCCATCAAGCACTCCGTTATTCGGGCAGCGCCTGAACACGCACTCCTTCCAATGATCCTAAATGAAGCCAAGCTGGAGCTGAAGGCAGATATGCAGATCCTGAGCAGCCGTCTGTCAGCCCTCGAGTCTCAGGTGAGCGAGATCCTCAGACTTCTGTCAAGCAAAAGAAGACTCTCGTTGCCACCAAATTCTTCCTCCAAGGCCAGAGTGAAAGGTCAAGACTCCAAGCTTGATACAGAATTAGATGACAGACCTTTATGAAGTTTTTTTTTTTTTTTTTTGCCTCCCTGTACCTCTGTAATACTTATAAATGCACCAGTTGCAGGACTGCAAAGACATTTTTTGCATAAAACACCGGACAGCATGAAGAGATTCCTGCCATGTTACTTTACATATCATAAAAACAAAGTGATTATTATTTGACTTATGAATAATTGTTAGATCTTGTGCGTGCTAGATTTAAGAATGCCAGGAAGAAGCAATTATTAAGTATTGTTATTTTAGAAAATGGTTTATTTGTACATGCAGTAGATACATATCTCAGGATAGTCCAATGAAGACTTTGAGGCGTCTTGGTTTTTTATCTAGATCTTTGCTCAAATTGCGGACCCCAATTCAAAATGGTCCAGATAGATAAATGTGTAGTTTTAAGCACATTTGTAAATGTTGAAAATGTTCTGCCTATTTATTTGCAGTTTTCCATCAAACCTGACATGAGGTTTGAGTAAATAAGAACTTGCCACAACCTTTATAATCAACATTGTTCATGTCTTACAAAACATGCTGTAAAGCTTTTTTGAAAAAATGTCTTCCCACGTCTCGATTTGCAGGAGACTGCTAGTTTTTCCTTGATTAATTGTGACTAACTTTCATCAAATACAGTGGTGAGTGATTGTTTCGCCATCTTAAGTTTCTTCTTAGGTTCAGTCCCAGTTCCTAAACCTTGCAATTAAGTCCTAAATACGTCGTAACCGACAGTTTACTAGTTGCACTTGCATGCATTTCGAAATTAACACACACTTTCAGGCCCTTTTCCTAGATTTCATCATTTAGATGACAACATATGAGTGTCTATGAGGATAGGTCTTATTACATGATCATATTATGTATAAATGCTTATCTGCCAGTGATAAATAGAACATTTGTAGCCATGGTTTTGCCATTTGTGTCAGCACGTGAAAGGAAATCATTAATCTGTCTGTACTATTAGGTGTATAATTAGAAAACATTTTAAAAAACACCTTCACTCTTTATGATTGTTTACGGAATATTTTTTGTAACCCTGAGTGCATGTCACAAGGCTGAGCATTATTACTGGCTTCAGAGAACCAGACATCTTCATCCGTCTGCCCGGGCTTTAGCGACAGACACCCTATGATGAAGAGCGTTGCTGCACATTGTTTGTTTTGCACTTCAGCTCTACCTACAAGGCAAGTGAGTTTTGAAATGTTATTGATTTTTAACTGATTTTAGTTAAGTTATGGCTTTTTAGTATGTTACATTTAGTGGTGCCTCTAACCATGTTGGCTGTACGCACCGGCATGCGGAGGCCCCACAGAGTCCGGTTTAAGTTCAGGGAGGAGGATGGGAGGCTCCTGGGGATGTCACGTTTGGACTTCTCCAGGAGGCTAATCCAGCAGGCCCTGGAATTTAGACCAGACGATTTACATTGTATATTGACCCTCCCTTTTAACAAAGGATTTGATGTGAGCTTCGTTTCTGCTTCAGCACTGAAACAATTCTGGGCAAGGTTTGAAAACGTGAAGACCCAGTTCTCTGTGTTTGAAATTGAGAAGCTGACTGACAATAGCTTTAAAACGGTTATTGTCAGGATGTTCAATGAAACGGTGAAAGCAGGAGACATTTTGGTTTGGCTGGGTAGATACTGCACGGCCAAAGGACAGGCTACCAAGGTGAGGGATATGGACAGAATATGGAACTGTGCCTGGAGGGTCCCCATTCAACAATGGGAGGACCCTCAGGGCTTCCAGGGCCTGAAGCACCTCCCATCCATGATAGTCCTGGGAAACGACCGGGGCTACATCCATTATCAAGGACAGCCAAAGCTGTGCCACAAGTGTGGTGAGCATGGGCACCTTGCTGAGGCGTGTCCGCACATCATTTGTGGTAAATGTAGAGAGATTGGGCATACATTTGAAGAATGTACCAATGGCAGGAAGTGTAATCTCTGTGGAGTTACTACCCATCTCTTCAGAGACTGCCCAAACTCATTTGCCAACAAATTGAAAGCCAGACCGATCATTTTGAATGACACACCTGCGGAGAATGGCTGCAGAGTGCTCAGACTCTCACAGTCACTCACACAAACACCGGTATGGAGACCTTTTAGAAGACTTGCAGTCCCACATGCTAGGTAGGGCACCATTAGTTGTATGGGGTGATTTTAATTGTATTTTATGCAGGCAGGATAGGACGAGAGCAGGAACAGATTTTTAAGAAGATAAGACATCGGTTTTACGTTCAAGGAATATGCAAGTGCAATGGGTGGTGCCTGGAGGTGGCGCTGCGCTCTATTTGAGCAGCATCGTTGAGCAGGAACAGGTGTGTCTGCAGCCAGAGTAAGGTGAAGGATACCGATGGCGTTGGCTGGGCCGATACGCTGTTTTCCTGTTTTATGTATTTTTGTGAATAGAACTGCTTCAGGGTTAGATGCTGTCAGGAGTTGTGATTCCTGGAGAACATCGTGAATAAACCTGGTGTAAACATGTTTATGTTTGTTAGTCCGTCCTGGTAGTGGCATCATACGTCTGAAGGACGGACTAACTCCTTATTTTGTTTGTTTGTTTTTGTGTGTGTCGGTCACTTCCCTTAAATACCGTTCAGTCGGGTTAGGAGGATCTGGGTTTTTTGCCGTGTGTATACTTTCTGTTAAAGAGTTTGCAGTGTTTCCTTTGTATACTTTTAAGCTTGCAGTGTTTGGGCTTTGCATGTTGGCCCGCTATGGTGCTTAGATCTCCAGAACATCGGCTGAAACGGTGACAGTGAGGGAACCAGACCAGCTTTGTTTGTATGAATAAATATTATCAACTTTATTTGGGATCCTCTTTTTATTCTGCATCTCTGCACCGTAATAAGGATTTTAAGCTGACTGACTGTTTTAAATCCATGCATCCCAGAGAGGAGGGCTTCACCTGGACCAGTGGTGACGGCACCAGAGCTCCCCACCTTGCTGCAGCCAGGGATGCTCACAGAGAGTGGGTTCAGGCAGGCAGGCCCAGGCAGGGGCCTGTTCTGGACCACAGGAAGCTGACACATGCCAGGTACAAATCGGCCAGTCGCTATATCAGCAGGCAGGAACAACTAATGAGAGCTGACTCTCAGCTGTAATGTAACTGGGTTCTGGAAGGAGGTGAAGTCCTTGAATCGGGGAAGTGTGGCCCTGCCGTGTTCTGTTGAGGGAGTCACTGGATCTGATTCTGATAATATAGCTGAGCTGTGGAGGCAGCACTACTCTGCTATCTTTAACTGTGTTGACAGCGTCCCCTTTCAGGTAGGGAGCGTCCCTGACAGCGAGTTCCTGAAGCTGAGGGAGAGAGCCGTGCCAAATAGTCTCCTTAGAATCCTGGCATATTGGTATGCAAATCAGACCATGAAAGTTAGGTGGGGTAATGTGGTCTCTCCTCCTTTTACTGTGGGGAACGGTGTCCGCCAGGGTGGTCTTTTAACTTTTACATGACAGATCTTTCTGTGCAGCTCAACAACTGCAATACTGGATGTATTCTTGGTAACACCTTGATCAATCACTTCATGTATGCTGACGACCTGGCCATATTGTCACCGAGCAGTGCTGGCTTCCAGCAGCTCCTGGACATATGCACTGGCTATGGCATCAGGTTTGATGTAAAGTATAATGCCAAGAAGAGTGCCGTCATGGTCTGCAGAACCAGAGAGGATAAGGGTTTGGACTTCCCAACCTTTTATCTGTCAGGGCAAGTGCTGTCTGTCTGCAGCAGAACTAAATATCTGGGCCACATCATCAATGACCAGCTGGGAGATGATGATGACATGTATAGACAGCGGCGGATGCTGTATGCGCAGGCTAACATGCTAAAGAAGAAATTTAGTTTTTGCTCTGAAGCGGTCAAAGTCACCCTCTTCAGGGCCTTTTGTACGCCGCTGTATACTGCCCCCTTGTGGGTCAGGTACAAACGGACCAGCCAGCAGAAGTTGAGGGCGGCATACAATGACTGCATGCGGATACTTCTCAGGAAGCCAAGATGGTCCAGCGCCAGTGAGATGTTGTGTGTTGTGTGGTGTCGGGGTTAACACACTTAATGCTCAGCTGAGACACCTGTCATACAGGTTTATATGTCGTCTGGATCACTCAGGGAATGTCATCAGAACACTGACTCATTGGTACCTGATGTTATTATAGGATCACTGTGTTTGTTGTGTAAATGTTGTGTGTTGTTTCTTATTGAACCATTGTGTCTGTAATAAAGATTTGATGATGAGGATTTAGGCAGGCAAGAAAAAGAAAGAGGAAAAACAGACGCATGACGGGACTGCAGAAGAGATTACAGCGTTATTTTAGATTAACCATTCAAGGATTGGATTTTAGTGAGGAAATAAAAAACATCAAGTGTGAGATGTCAATTTTATTAGAAAACCAAAGTAAGGGTGTCATTTTAAGAAGCAGGGAGAGAAAGATAAAAGGGAAAAGTGCACAAGATATTTCTTTAGAAGGATTTTAAATAAAGGAGGGGCAATTTTAAAACATGGCACATGGCAAAGTATGCGAGTATACCAGAAACCTGGCGAAGCAAAAACTGCCTTTGAATTTGTGAACTTAATGAGATTGAGTATTAAAAATGCACCCTGGCATACCCTGATAGTATATGAGCACAGACATGTCAGTACACAAAATGCTAGTCATAAATTAAATAAAACAGGGGCAATTATAAAACTGACAGATCCCAACGGATGCACTTTTAACACCTCCGAAAAAATCAAAGAGCATGTAGAAAGCGTTTACTCTGAATTGTGTAATATGATGTGTAATATGCAGCAGAGAGGGTGACAACCTTCTTGTGAAGCAACAGCGAAGCCATGTTACAGGAAAATAAAGCAGGAAAAGCATTTATTCTCAGTTAAAATGCCCACCCCTGCAGCTGTTTGGGGGGTGACGATTGTTCAGGAGACAGTAATTCACTCGTAAAGTAACGATGGTTGTGTGTAGACAATGGAGAGACCGGAGAGGTTGAGGCAATCTTCACACATCATCTCCTCCCCGTCAGCTGATGGGGAGAAAACGAAGCCAGGAAACCGAACATCCTTGAACAATCGGACGACCTCATTTTGTGGAGGATTCCTCTGCACAACTTTGCTCAGATGATGAAATCCACACTTGAAAAGCAAACATTCTGCACGAACACAAGGAGCTGTGGCAGAAAGCAGGGAGGAAAAGTTTCATTTCTCTTTATTGAATAAACCTGAACGAGAACAGGCCCCTTTTTGGTTCTTTATTTTTAGTAGTTGCGCAAAGCCACAATTTTCAAACAACTTTGCAAAATATTATTTGCCATTAGGGTTGTTGGATCAACAATGGATGCGTGAGCTGTGCATGCATTTGAAGCTCCATCACTCATTTTAGAAATACATTTGACACCTCATCATGTATGCAGACCTGATGAAGACGAGGCATGTGGGCAGTGAAGGCAACACATTTATGTCTACGTGAATGTGTTGATGGAGGTTTCCCATTTTCTTGTATCTTATTATCGCAGTTTGATCGGCATGCAGATCCGAAATAGTCGTTCAACGTCGTGACGCTGAGATCCTTTCAGACGTTGTGTGACGAATACCCAATTCCTTCTACTAAATACTTTCACTTGGAACGGTGAGACTTGGCAGAAACAACAAATAAATTATTCTTTTTTTTATTTTTTACTTTTCACATCCGGTTTTTGAATTCTAAACGGCTTCCAGTCGATCAATCCAAACGTGTCAACTGCAAGAAGCCTGTGCAGTGAGGCGGACTATTTAAAGAGGGAGTTTTTACAGGAAGTCTTCAACTCATTCTGTGTCCACGATTTCAGTAAAAAGGGAACTTCACCATTGCAACATTCAGGCGTTCAGTTATTAAAGCCCTGCTACATGACATAACGCCATCACATGCATTTCAGACCCCGACCGACAAAGTCAGAGGCTCGTTTGGTGAGATCACTGCCTTATTGAACTTTGCTTTGAGAATGAACTATTTTATTAAGCATACACTGATTTTCAATTGAATTTCATGAAATGGTTTTGGAATTTTAATGACTTGCTAATTTAATATATTATCATTACTATCAAATAGAAGAGATTGTATCACAAATTAATAACTGTTCATAAACTGTATGGTATAAGAAATATTTTGAACAAGAACAAGCAAAAATGATCTCTCAACTTTAAAAGTGTCCTCTTGTTCCTTCCAGGCTTGTAGATCATGAACAGCAATAACTCCT
This sequence comes from Brachionichthys hirsutus, assembly GCF_040956055.1. Lineage (NCBI taxonomy): Eukaryota > Metazoa > Chordata > Actinopteri > Lophiiformes > Brachionichthyidae > Brachionichthys > Brachionichthys hirsutus. Next base: position 2,108,922 of record NC_090916.1, on the reverse strand, counting down.
GCGTCTCTGGGAATGAAACCGCCACATGTCCGGTCCCTGGCTCCTCTGCAGGACTCGCTGCAGGGCTGACGGTCTTCTTTCTGCTGCTTCTGCTGGCAGCTGGTGTCATTTTGTACATACGTTGCAGTTCAAATAGGAATAAGTTCCAATTGGGAAATCAAAGAAGCCAGAAGAAGGAGGGCTGTGCAGAGACCACAGAGGCGGATTCACACCACTACACCTCTCTGGACAAACAGCAGTCAAGAGGACACAATCCTGTTTATGAAAACCTGAACGCTCGACCTAAAAACAAAAGTTGTGCAACGACTCAGGGCAGGTAAGCTGGACTCAAAATAGTTTAAGCCTGTGCTGTAAAAGTTTTAACTGGGCAGGTTGAGCTTCAACATTTTTAGTCCAATATTGAGGAACTGTAAAGCTAAAATGTTGCCTCTGAAATTAAAGCGGCCTAAAAACAGATCAATACAGAAACAGAGGAAAAAAAGACGCAGTGTTCTGAGTTTCCCTCTTTTGCACAACCTTGCTCGATAGTGTGTACACAGTTTGGGCGGTATCTGGGGGGGGGGGGCGCCCTTCTCCTTCCACGTCGTGACCTGGTGACTCAGCACTGGAGTTTGGCTGATGGCACAATGGCCTCAGAAACATGAAGGAGCATTACCCACCGGCCTTCTTATTCATCCACAGGTTGTTGGGCAAGCCTGAAGAGGATTTCTATTTGCAGTGTGACGTACCAGACGATGACGCGATATACAGCAACGATCCGAGATGCAACCTTTCCATCCTCCCAGCCTCCCGGGAAGATGACTTGTATGTTATGCCAGATTCATGATTTTTATGTACAGTTTTATAAGGCTGATACTTTAATACAGCCAACCTGTACCCCAAAAAATATTAAAGCTTTAAGTTTGTGTTTATTTATTTATTGACAAGACACACATTGTTAATGCTTGAACATGACACAATGAAATCACATTTACATTTATCACGTTTGATGAAGCAGGTCTATGAGATCTTGATGTGATCGTCTGCCACCAACAAAGTCTATATTTATTACATCAATTTCTTTCAGTTCAGACTTATTTTCCTCATAAGTTTATTATAATTTGGCTGCTAGTTTCTCAGGCAGTTCAGTGCTTTTCTCACATCACCATTAACATTTGCACAGCACTAGTGCATTTCTCAAAACACTTAGTGCAAACTGAAAAACCTGCAAATATTATTTTCAAATACACGTTTTCACTACATCACAACGAATATCATCCCCTGCAATCCAGCGAGGAAAGAATCTCCAGGAGTGGCGGATCCACCCTCTGCATGACGCTGCATCCATGGCTGCTCGCAGCACATAAAGGTATAACATTTGCGTGACGGAATTTGAAAAGTTCAACAATTATACATGTAATGAAAACTGAGTTTTATTGGGAATGACTATTCAGCATTCATAATTAAACTAGAAAACGACAATCAGAGATTGCAGACCCTCGCCTCCAAAAGACTCTTTGATCTTGTGAGACAGTAAACAGGGCTTCCGGATCAGAGGGGCCAAACCTGCTCTAGCTTGCTGCTCCGGAATGTACTACAAGACTCCTTCTGGACTCTTTTTCCCCATCATGCCATTCGTGTCCCTCCCACGGAGTCCTGCAGCATCTGTTGACAATATTTTACTTGCCATCAAAATACCATCAATGCTGTCAGTTCAACAAATACACGACCACATGGCAAAGTATGCAAGTATACCAGAAACCTGGCGAAGCAAAAACTGCCTTTGAATTTGTGAACTTAATGAGATTGAGTATTAAAAATGCACCCTGGCATACCCTGATAGTATATGAGCACAGACATGTCAGTACACAAAATGCTAGTCATAAATTAAATAAAACAGGGGCAATTTTAAAACTGACAGATCCCAACGGATGCACTTTTAACACCTCCGAAAAAATAAAAGAACATGTAGAAAGCTTCTACTCTGAATTATACAAAGAAAAACCTGTTTTTATTGACACTATGAAAGAAGTTTTAGATTCCATTGAACATGTTTTAAGTGACAGTGTGCTTTTATCCCAAGATTTTACATTGCCCGAGAAATAAATGTATGCAAGCTTTTACGAAAGGGAAGTCCCCAGAACAAGATGGACTTCTGTTGGAATTTTATTTGACTTTTTGGGATCTTTTAGCACCTGACTTACTGCCTGTTTTTATGGAATTTGAACGACTGGATTGGTTCCCTGACAGTTTTAGGATAGGGATAGTGACACTCCTAGTCAAAAATCAAAACCAAGACCGACATCAGGAACTGGAGACCGATCACGCTTTTAAATTTTGACCGTAAACCTTTTAGCCAACTTGATTCACCCGGATCAAGCCTGTGCCGTCCCGGGGAGGAGGATCACCGACAGCCTCGTACTGATCCGAGACACTGTCTGTTTTGCGAGAGACAGTCCCTACAGTCAGTCTCTTCCAGTGTGACTGTAGGGAGGGGGACTTGTGAGTAAATGCATTTTTTACATGGACGAGATCAACATTTTTTGCAGTGCTATTTTATCTGTAAACTGGACACTTGACTGACTGCTTTGGGTGGACCTCTGGGTCAAAATTAAAAAGGAAGCAAGACCTGAGCCCAATTTTATGGACCATGAACAGTGGCAAAAATGACAGAACTGCCCCCGACAGGTCAAAACATTCTGTTATGTGGAAGCTAAGGAGCTGATCCCTCAGTGGAAAAGCAGTAGCAATAACAGAGGCTCTCTGCCGAGCACCCCAGTCCCCCTTTATTGTGATTTACACCAAAGATAATGGCCCTACATTTGGTTTACCTATATTTTTAGATCCTTCAGCCATGAAGAACATACCTTTAGCAATGGGATTCACATTAATAGTATTAATAGAAGTTATTCACAGAAAGCATACTTTCACTAATAACAGATTTTTGTGGATCTATATCCATAGATTTTATCCTGAACACAGGATGATGCATAGAACGGGAGAACCTGAAAAATCCTGACGAAACCGAGAGGACGTTCTGTCAGAGAACTGTCCAGAGAGGCAGGAGCTGATTAGGTGAGATGTGTAACAGGTGCGTCTCGTTCAGTTCAACGATGCCTCTGCAGCTGTGCAGGGGCAGAAATCAACCTGCAGCAAAGGTCACCATAGCAACCCTCACATCGGGTTTTAATGTAATATTTTTTCCTGATCTCATTCTAGATCAGATCGAGAAGACATTTTGCATGTCGGACCCCTTTATGACTGATTTTTGGTGAGTGAATTGAATGCAGATTTTACAAGTCATTTTGAAAAAGCCTCCATTTTCCACAAACATTGGTCAATAGTCAACAGGTATTGAAGAACACATTTTGAATCTCCACTGACTGCAATGTTAATGAAAATCTCAGTGATTCAGCTGTTCCTGGTACAATTACCAACATTTCCTGAAGATTCCATCAAGATCCGTCCAGAACCTTTTGAGTCATCTTGATTTCAGACAAACACACCAACGCGGGCAAAAACATAACCTCCTCGGCGGCGGTCGAGAAGCTTACTTATTGTTGACACTGATTCATGTTGCTTATGCGTTTCCCATCTAAGCTTTAATTTGTTTTAAATTACAGAAAGATTTGTATGAGTTTATATGTGCTGGCTATAAAATAACAATTTGTTGGGTAGAAGATGAATGGAAAGATAGTAATTTAATCCTCAACCAGAAGAACCTGTGTATATGATACTGATTGCCGGATTAGACATGAAAGAAAACCCATATTCCATCTGGAGCTTGGAAGAGAACACAAACTGTTCATTTAGAGAGTAGAGTGCGTCCATAAAGTATTCACAGCACTTCACATTTTTTTGTATGATATTTTGTTACATTGCAGCCCCTTTCCAAAATAAAATACATTATTTTGTCACTCAAACATCTGCACACAACAACCCATAATGACTGCAAAAGTTTCGTAGTTTTATTTGTTTCCAAAAACGTATTTGCATGACGCAAGTGTCCACAGCCCTTTTTTCAGTACTTTGCTGAAGTGCCTTTGGCAGCAATTACAGCCTCAAGTCTTTTTGAATATGATGCCAGAAGCTTGGCACACCCATTTTGGGCAGTTTGTTCAGACGGGAGCATCAACGCACAGCCATTTTCAGATGTCTTCAGAAACGCTTAATCAGATTCAAGTCTGGGCCGCTCAAGGACCTTTACAGACTTGCCCTGAACTCATTCAACCGATAGCTTGGCTGTTCGCTCTGGGTCATTGTTCTACTGAAAACTGCATTTAAAAATGTTCTGTGGAAGGTTTTTAACCCGCGTTGCCGCTGCACATTAAGATAAGGCATTCATCTTTCCTTACTTTGCAACAATAAGGTCTTGAGAGCACTTTTTGCTCTCTGCTTTTTGCTTTTTGCTTTTTGCTTTTTGCTTTTTGCTTTTTGCCCAACATGCCCTGTCTCCCGTGTGCTGCCGCACGGCAGTGTGACACGTTTTTATAGGCCAGCAGCCGCCACTGAACCAGCTGAGATTAATTTGCACTGACAAGCGGCAGGATTGCTTTCTAATTACTGATAGATTTCGGCTGGTGTCCTCGGCTTACCTGGCTGTTGTTGTTGTGCCTCCATTTCTTTGTGTTTAATACTTTTTCCCTTGTCATTTAATATTTTTTAAACACGTAAAAATATCAAAATCTGGTGAAAATGTCATGTCATTAGCCCGTTGAGAAATAGATTTCCTGACAAAAAAGGTGACGAGATTTGTTCTCTATCACATGTTCAATACTTATTTTGGACTTATATAAAAGACTGATTCGGAAACATCCAATGCATGGGGTGTGTTTGAATGTCGTCTGATGCGTGTTTTGGAAAATAATTCTGAAAATCCAAAGCCCCCAGGAAAAAGTAATCTAGTTGGCACTGCAACAGAAACGTTGGACTCTAATTATTATTAACAGTAAAACAAAATCTTTAACATCCTTAATTCCATTCCTCCCGTCGCTGATCAAACTTTAATCTCTGGCTCCACCGAATGGCAAGAAATGCCATACAGGTGTTAATGTCGCGCATGCAGTCCGTCCTCCGGAACACCAGGCGGCGCTAATGTCTCATTTAAATGACGTGACGTAACGTTTATTCATTGACAATAACAAAGTGCGTCCAGCTGTTTCAGTCCGAAGTCCGAAGACTCGTTACCCACCAGGTAAAAAGAATTACAGCTGGAAGAGTTAATTTTCTGATTTCTAATTCATGTGATCAACAATGATTGTCAATCCCGAGATGTGTCGAAAAGTTGCAAAAGAACTTTAACCGTCACTTTGGAATAGTCCTCAGAAAGAAGTTCATGGAGGAAATGTGACGTAACAAAGACATGAAAGGGTTCAATAATTATAATAAAGACAAACACAACGTGCTATTATCGGATTATTAGCGTTTCCCTTTTTGTGTTTTGGCCTCTACGAGGGATTTCATGCCCTTCCTCGTATAACTTTAAGAAAATATCAATCACCCAAAAAGACAAACACACTCAATAATTTCATTTCATAAAATGAGTTTAGCTATGTTTTTAAAAATGTAAAACCGTGTTCATAAATGTTGTCCTAAAGCATTGGTTTAAAAATTATTATTTTTAATTTTTCTAAAATTAGTGCGGAGATGGACTTGCAGCTTCCACCTCACGAAGGAGACGAGTTCTCAGTGGTGGACATGCACACAGGAGGACACCCTTTACGGATAGTCCTCAGTGGCTACCCGGCAGTCGAGGGGGACGGCGTGCTGTCCAAACGGCGTTACGCCCGGGACCACCTGGACCACCTCAGGAAGACGCTGCTGTTCGAGCCCCGGGGACACTACGACATGTACGGGGCCCTGCCGGTGAAGAGCGAGCTGCCCGAGGCCGACATGGGGGTGCTGTTCATGCACAACGAGGGCTACAGCACCATGTGTGGACACGCCATCATCGCCCTGGGACGCTTTGCCGTGGACTACGGACTGGTGGAGCGGCCCCGGTCTCCAGAGACCCAAGTGAACATCCACTGCCCCTGCGGGCTGGTGAAAGCGTTTGTCGAGTACTCTGACGGTAAAACGGGGGCGGTGAGGTTTCACAGCGTGCCAGCCTTCGTCTTCGCTACAGGTAAGATGCGTGAAAATGATCCGAAGAGGGGTCCACGTGTCCTGCGGGACTCATGAAGGGACCTGTCCTTCTAGATGTGACGGTGGCAGTGGAGGGATTCGGCGACGTGACGGTGGACATCAGCTACGGAGGAGCCTTCTACGCCTTCGTCAGTGCCCAGAGGTTCGGCCTCGACGTGTCCAAGTCCAGGACGCGAGATCTGGTGGACGCGGCCACGGCCGTGACCGACGCCGTCAAGTCTCAGGTGGAGCAATAGACTACAGTACCCATGATTCAGAGCGAGTGGGAGAGCCCAAAGAGGAACATTTCTGCTCCTCGTGAAGCCGCTTCTTTCACAATATATTGAGAGAAAAACAAATGCGTACGAGAAACGGGTTGATCTTACATTCCGTCTCTCTAAGACCCGTTTGACCTCCAGGTGAAGTTCCGCCACCCCACCAGTGAGGATCTGGCCTTCTGTTATGGGACCATCCTCACCGATGGCAAAGATGATTTCTCCTCCGATGCCACCGCCAATGTCTGCGTGTTTGCAGACGCTCAGGTACCTCGGGTGGGGAGGCCGCCTCATACCGGACACACACGGAGCGATTCAATATCAAGAGGTTTTAAACCGATACAAACCTGGTCGCAGGTGGACCGGAGCCCGACTGGTTCTGGTGTGACGGCGCGAGTGGCTCTCCAGTATCACAAAGGGCTCATCCAGCTGAACCAGGCCAGGACCTTTCAGAGTGGAACCACTGGATCCCGGTTCACAGGGCGAGCCGTCAAGGTACCAGCGTTGGAGCCGGTTATGTGATCGCCCAGAATGGATTAAAGTTTGAGGCACATCTGGATTCTGATGCTCAGTCAAGATCACTTTGTTTTTTTTTATCTGACTTTTTGCCCAATATATCATTAATACGGTAAAAATACCCAGGCGTGTACAACTCAAGCCATCACAGAAAATGTCTGTTTTTATTGATGTAGGAAATGCATCTTGAACACTAAACGTTTCCCTTCTGACCAGCATGAAGTATGAACATCTCTTTGATAATGAATCCCTCAGTTTGCCTGCTCAGGTGGAACCGGTTCAGAATGACATTAATGACTGGATGCCCTCTAAATACCTTTATGATGTCGATGGCTGTTGCAACAAAGAACCGCCTGCTTGGTTGACGCCTTCGTTTCTGTTCAGGAGACTACGTGTGGCGACTACAAGGCCGTCGTGGTGGAAGTTGCTGGCAGAGCCTTTTATACCGGAGCTTCACGCTTCGTCCAGGAGACGGATGACGAGCTGAAACACGGCTTTCTGCTCAACTAAACCTGCATTGCACGTTGTGTTTGCACACGAGCGCTCCAACAAGGGGTGTGGATCCATAATTGTGTAAGGAAAATACAGTGTTCAAATATTCCATTGACTTTGGTTGTTTTGTTTTTCAAGATAATATTTTTTATTTTGAATTAAAAGCTCTAGTGTATTGAATTTCTTGGTAATTGAGTCACAGGCAATTAAACAACTTCCACCTCATCCTAATCTAAGGGGGGCACCGAAACACCTGATAATCCCTGTGTAGATAATCTAAATGAAATAAATCCTTTCCAATAAATATAAACCCATCAAATCAATCATATCAATTGCATTGACCGACCACTAGATGGAGCTACACCCTACTCACAGCAAGAAGGTGCTGGCTTTGTTTGGGGGGGGCTCTCTGGATTCCTCCAACAACATGCAACTTGGGTGAACTGGTCGCACCAAACTCTCTGCAGGTGTGTGAGTGTGTCGTTTCTTTCGTGTGGCTCCGATGAGCTGGCGCCTTGTCCGGGGTGTACCCCCAACCCTCTTCCGTTCAAATGGGAGAACATAAAAAAAAATACTATAAAAGAATAGAATCCAAAGTGCAAGATGTTGCAAACGACACAGGAAGCCGCATCACTGTTCTTACTCTTTATTATTAACAGTTCAGTATAATGGAAGGCAATATTTAAATTATATAAAGTCCAATAACGGAGGTTGACGCTGGATGGATCCACACTGCTCATGGAGCAAACCTAAATCAAGTTGGACAAACTCAAGGTGTTTTCACAGCTTTTCTCTTTTTCTTATTTTTTGCAGTGTAAACCCATCCAGCGCTCAGAAAACATGTCACAACATAAACGTTAGAAGAGGGCACGGCCTTCAGGGGAACAAGTGCGTTGCATCTATTGGTGGGGTTTTAATGGCATTTAGAATAGTATGTCTGAATGTGTATGTATGTGCACGTGTGACACAACCAGCACGCAACCTTATATATAGATTATATGTAAATCTATTACATGACTTGTTGAGAAATGTGCAGATTAGGAGCAGGCCTGAGAGATTAACCAACTCGACAAATAACCATCAATAGCGTTAAGGCCAGCTCTCAGACAAACGTACACTGATCAGATCTATAAATCCTGCGTTGTCGATAAAGACGAGTAGAAAACGTCCCTCGTCTGTCTCAGCCCCGTCTCGGACTATGGAGGACAACAGTGTAAAGAAGTTCGGATTCAGTCTTCCTCCAAATGTTACGCCTCGGACAATCCAGGTGTGCAAAAGCAGCCCCCCCCCCCCCCCCGAACCGTGACAGTCTGTACCACATGGCCCCTTGAGATCGGTGGATTCCTCATCTGGGATGGATCGAGCGTGAAGCCCTGGAGGAGTCTGCATTTCTCTCTGTGCTCAGAACGGCTCCTACCAAACGAACACGAACGTCTCTTACCTGGGAGGAAACTTCTGCCCCCCGAACAACAACCCCCCCCCAGAGGGGAATAATCTGATTTGGTCTGTAACAACTTTTGGCTTAAGCTCTGTTCGTCATCAAATCCTGGAGGACGAAGGGTCCAAAAACATGTTGAGCTTTTTGTGTGGCAGCGATGAAGCCGAGCTGGGTGGGGATGGAGAAGAAGAGTGTGCTTGTCAGTTCGACCCAACTGGTGGTGGTGGTGGTGGTGGTGGGGGGGGAGGCGGTGATGATGACCCCCAACCCCTTTAGATGTTGAGTTTTGTGACGGGTCGCTCTCTAGCATCTGTAGTCTGGTTGTTGATACGCTTTCGGTTGCGTTTCATCTTGGATAAGTCCTTGTCGAAGACCTCCCCCGACCGCAGCGCCGACACCAAGTCGTCAAATTCACCGCCGTCGTCCTCCCCGTTGGCCTTCGCCTTCCGGGCCTTGCGCTCCTTCTCCCTTTGCTCCTTCAGCTGGGGGAGACAGAATAAAATTGTTTCAATCGTGTCGGAGGCGACCACCAGCAGCTGTTTATTTTAGATTAGCATAAAAATAGGAAATAGCCTTTAGCGCTGGCCGAAGGTAACAAAATCTGAAGAGCTGCTTCTTGGCTGCACTCACATCTCCAGACTGACGGATTTGATGTTGAAATAATACACGAGAGCGGTATCAATCTGTAATTCTGATAATCTGCCAGAAAGAAACGGATATGCTTATCAAAAATATTCATAGTATTAAAGAACATTCTAAGTAAAAGAGACCAGTTCAATTTACTAGCTAAACTTTTCACTTGAAAGATTAAAGTCATGTTTAAAAATAAAATGTTGCTTTAACTCTGCATTCAGTTCTCAATGGATGAATCTAAAAGGAAAAGTCAGATTATACTCCACGATCTTAAAGTATCGGTGCATTCTGACGGCTGTCGTACCTGAGCTTCCATTTTGGCCCTGCGCTCCTCCTCCTCTTTGCGTTTGCGCGCGTTCTCGTTCTCCTGCTGAGCCTCAGAGAACGACTGCAGGAACTGGTCGAAGACGCCGAAGAACTCATCCGGCTGCATCTTACCGGGATCCTCACCGAAGTGCTTCACCGCCCTCAGGAACTGTGGGACCAAAGAGAAGGGGCAAGCGGGGGGGGGCATGGAATTAGATTTACAGCAGGACGCAGTAGAAGCACGTTTTACTGAGCCTCTGACCGTTTTACAGGAGACTCATTAGATCTCAGCGCTTTGAAAGGAGAGCAGGGAACCAGCTGTGAGACATCGAAGGCTGATCCGAGTGGCTGCCGATTACAGCCAAATCCAGATTGGAGCCAGAGCCCAAATTAGGGCCGTGCGTTTATTGAGTATTTTCCACAGTAAGTTAAAATCGAGCGCCTCCAGATGAGAGAGCACGCCGAGGACGTGCATGTTAGCAGCAGCAGCTGCAGGTTGCTTGAAGGGTCAACCTGTTCCCCCGTTCCCCACTCATGAGAACAGAGCACCTCTGCAGACACGGATTATATTTAACGATGAGGCGCCGGAAATGATTTACGGGAAAGACGGCGCTTGGGTCAACTTAGCGCACACGACAGACATGCACATTAACTTCTGAGAAAGTTGCGTGTTCTCGGGTCTCCAGCTGTAAAACGCTCATTCCCCTTAAAAACCCAGATGTGCTAATTATTCAGCCTTAGCTTCTTCATTCAAACGCGCCACCCACATTTAAATAGAACAGTGATTTACATTAAAAGAGCATTCTTTAAATAATGATGGGTTGCCAGTATGCTGGACTGACTGGTGTAAAATACTATCCTGGTTCGTCTCCTGAGCTGCACGGGGGAGCCGGCCGGCCCATAAAGCGCCGAGCGGGGCGCCGGCAGGAAGCTGAAACGCTTCCCTCCTGCCGCTAGCTTTCCTACGGAGGTGACTGATGAGGTCGTTAGAGCATGTAGAAACAGCTGCGCAGAGAGGAAATGGGATGCAGGCTTTCAGCGCGTCTGCAGCGGTGACAGCGACGCCACTCAAACTCACCAGCTCTTTGGCCTCGGAGAGCGAGTCCTCCACGTCAGAGAAGCCGAAGCTGGCGACGGTGATGAACTGACTCACCACCGACACAAACTTGTCGCCCAGCTCCTGCTGCCGCTTCCTCTGGAACTCGAGCTCCTAGTGGAGAAACGAGTGTGTGTGTGATGCGGGAGAGGGAGACTCTACACTGGGTAAAGAGCTCGTACGTCTCCGTGACTCACGCTCTCCACGCTCTTCAAGCCACTGCGCAGGTTGCAAATATCTTTCTCCAGCTCGGTCATGCTGCAAAAAAATATTGAGAAGTGATGATTGAAAGCAACAAAGTAAGAGCAGTGCAGCGTCGGGCCAGCAGGACTCCGCCTACTTGACTTTGGCGGCCTTTGGGATACTCTGCAGGTCCTCCTGGAACTTGAGGACCTTCGGGTATTTCTTCTCTAGGACGGTGATCAGGTAGTGCAGCAGAGTGATGTTTCTACAACCACAGAGACAGAATGACTGAGTGCACACGTCAGATGTGAAATATATTGCTATTATCGGGTTCCCTGTTCCAGATGTGGCTTTTTTTTTTTCTTTTTTCTTTTTTTAGAGCTCATGCTGCTCTTTCTGCTACCATTTTGGTGTTACAGCTGAAAAAATGTTCATACTTGTCAATACTGGATTTGGTATCGGCGATCTTGTTGAGCGAAGACACCTTAAATCCGTAAGCATTGCCCCTCTGCCCCTTGTTCATGAAGTTTCCAAACGCCAGCACCACCTCGAGCAGCTGCTTCAGGTTTCTGCTGTGGAGGATTTCTTTCGAGGCCTTGCCCAGAGCTGAAGCGCATTAACAAAAAAAACAAAATGTCAGCAAAACGTCGGCAGGTTGGACTTTAGCAGCTTGACCTGGCAAATATACAAAGGCAAAAAAAAACCTACAAAAAAAATTTGGAATCAAAAGAAAATATTTCCTATTTAATTTAAAATAAATAACAAAAGGTAAATATCACTTCTGTGTGAAACGCAGAGTTTGCCTACCTTCTACTTTGGGTTTTATCTCAGCTATCCGCTCTGCAAACTTCTTTTTGAAGTACAGAGACTGCAGCCTCTGCTGGTAGTGGTTTATTCTGGACAGAGGATGGAAAACTCAATACTCAAAACGCGCGTCACACAAGGACGGAAATAAACAAGGAATAAAATCCACGCATTCAGAAAGAAGCCACAAAGACGGATCATTAAGCCCATGCAGAAACGAGGCGAGTTGCCAGAGTGGTTTTAATAAAGTCACATATAAAGTTGTGGAAATGATGCTTACATTTGGCAGCATTTGTGGTTTCAGCTAACCAACGACTGACTCTGCAGCTAAAGAACGCCCCAGTGACATCTGCTCTGCATCCCATCCTCGATTTGAATACACTCAAATGAATAAACTGCCAAACTAAGACAATCATTGCACACAAAACAAAAAGGAACAACGAAAAACCGGTTTGCTTTGAAAACTCAACAGGCGGCTATTGTCAAAGAGGGAACGGCGGCTGTCGTTCCTCGGCAGGTTTGAGTGCAGCGCTCCGGCCTGTCGGGTCAGCGGTCGCCGCCGGTTTAAAGCCCTACACGCGAGAAGGAAAACGCTGAAGCACCTGCTCATCTCGTAGAGGAAGCGGTCGGGCTTAGCCATTCGGTCGAGCTCGTGTTTGTGCTCCTCCAGGAGATCCACGTCGCTCTTTTCGGGGACAAACTTCAGCAGCTGATGGGGCAGAGAAACACGTAAAACTAAAAACACGTTCATATTTGAAAAGCATTTGAATCACCTGCTTCTAAAGCGCACAGCGACAAACACAGTTACGCAGCTTCCACTTGTAAATCAGGATGAATGTCATCTGGAAACCAACTAGAGTCCCAAAACATATTAAAAAGCTGAAGCTCGCAGCGCCGGCGTGACTTCACTCCACAGAGAATAGAAACGCTCCAGCCGCTGAATGAAACCAGATTTACTTCCTCACATCCTCGACCCTGCACCTTGCTGTGATGCACTGCTTGCTAATTTACTTGTGGTGTTGCTTTGTGGGTATCGGATGACAGATTGTGCAGTGATGCCCCAAAAGGTTTCTACATCATCCAATAACTCAAATATTCAGCAGTAACAGCGGATTTATTTTTGACTGTGGGTATAAAGATATGCAATTATTCAAGGCCAAGAATCCCCGGTGAAAACGTAGCTAGGAATCGGGTTTCTCTGCCCCCCCCAGTGACAGTGAGCATTCCTATTCCTCGTTTGGACACACTGCATGAGGTCTGTGGCTGCATGCTGGAAGCTTGATGATGTACCTGCTCCAGCATGTCTTTGGGAAGGTCCTCCTGCTCATCCATCGTCAGGATGGCTCTCTTTATCTCGTCGTTAGAAAGCTTCAGCCTGCAGGTCGCAACAGAGGAGCCTGTTAAAAGCGTTTCTGTGACGCGCCACTCACGTTTGGAGGATGATGGAATAAAACCTGCCGAGAGAGGAGAATGTTGCAGTTTTGAGCTCGCCGTCCGTCGATGACCGACAGCTCCTTGACTTTTCTGGAGCTCAGCGTGTCGTCCTCCGCCTCTTTCTGTGAGCAAAGTGATGGAAAAAAAGCTTTAGTTACCGGGTGACGACAATAACTCACACCTCTATATCCCTGAAATCAGCCACCCATTAAAGAAGACATGCAAAACACAGCAAACAAATAAAGGCGGCTGTCTCTGACCATTAGAATGTTTGGTTGGGTGCATTAAAACAATGAAAGAACAACTGAACTCCAGACTGTAGCTGCGGTAATACGAGCGCACTCACCTGTTTGCTGTGATTGATCATAAAGAAGTCCTAAAATGCAAGCAAGAAGCAGGGAAGATTGGAGCTCTCGTTAGAATAAGTAAAGCCGTTAATGTGACTGCAGCCCGTAAAAACAAACAGCGAGATGAGGTTCACAGCTCAGTCAGCACTCAACAACGACAATCCATCAGTAGCCAAGTGAGCGGCAGCGAGACGTAAAGCTGTTCAGCTGATCAATACGTGCTAATCGTTCACTAAACGAAGGTGCATTTTCACATCACTCTGAAGGGCATGCTACTTCCTGTTGATACAACCAAGACTCTGATTCTCTAGTAAACTGGTTGCAAACAGAAGACGACTGATTTTCTCTGGCAATCCCTGCACTCAATTTAGGGCTTATTGTTTTGTTTTTTTATTATCTCTTTTTGAACTGTACTTGAGAAATCCTAAAATTCAGAAACTGCAAGGCCTATCAGAACCTCACCCATCCCACCCAGCCCCTCACCCCTCACCCATCCCACCCTCCATACTACCTGCTGCCTCTGATAAGCTGAGAACGTCTTTTCAACGTCATCCAAATCCAAGATCCTGAAGACCTTGGCATCGTCCACGTCCATCCACACGGTGCCCTCCAGTTTATTCTGGGTCAAAGAGAAGACGTTCCAGCGTTTATTTCATAACCGATGAAATGCCCACGTCTCCCGAGACTGTTCTCACCTCGGCCAACTTGGACCAGTTGAAAGATTTAAGCGCATTGGCTGGCTGGGGAATGTCCTTCCTCTTCAGGGATGGTCCTAGCGGTGCCCCTGGTGGGGGCGGGATACCTCCTATGGGTAGGCGCCCCGGAGGAGGTGGCGGTCCACCCGGCGGAGGGGGTGGGGGAGGCGGAGGAGGCATCATGCCACCAGGAAGAGGCGGTGGTGGGGGAGCAGGGAACATGCCTCCAAAAGCTGGCACGGGTGGAGGAAGCAGCGGACCCCCGGGGGGACCAGGAGGAAGGGGAGGGCCTCCGGGAACAACAGCCGCCTGTCTCTACAATGAGAACACGAGTTTCTGCTGTTACAGGAGATACTGGACCTTTCACTGGGATCTGATGAGAATATAATGGAGCACCAGCTTTACTCTTTACCTTTAAAATAATTCACTATTCTCAGCTTCATCAACCAGAAGGGTCCCATGATGCTTGAAGCGATATAGAAGCTTTCATTCTTATGAAAACACTGCATACGTTTCCTGCAGCAGAACGTTCACAGCCCGGGAAGCGCTGTTATTTCAAAGGATTGGAACTCCAGAAGGGAGTAGAATATTGAAAGATGTGGGGTTTTTTTACATTATCTTTTCATTTTTGTCAATTTAGTTGATTATTTTTGTTAAATATTACATTAAATTGTAAAATTTTGAATATATATTTGTTAAATTAACGACAGCACACGTCCTGAAACATCATTGCACAACGGCCTTCTCTGGAAACATTTAGTTGCAACTGTGATGGTTTTACTTTTGGGGAAAAGCAACAACAAAATAAAATAGTGATATGCAGAGATATTAAATTGCCTCTATTCTTGTTTTCCAGTTTGAGGGCATCTTCAGATCTGAAAAGTTACTCCAGATACTACTGCATTATTTTTTTTACCTATTATGTGAACTCCACCACCTCCAACTGTTTGAGTCCAACACTACATTTGTCCAGCTTGGACTTGTTGCTATGACGTGAATATAAAGGGACATCGTACGGTGCTGAGTTCATGCAGTCTGGCTGCGAGTTCGGCCGCTTGTTGTTTGACGTTCTTATGCTCGGAGCTCTCCTTCTCCAGCTTCTCCTTCATCTTGTTGAGCGTCTGCATCATGTCCTCTTTCTCCTGAGTCTTTGCGTCGCATTCGCGCTCCTTTTTCTCAAACTTCTGCTGCAGGTCCTGATGTTCTGTTGCAGGAAATCACAGTCAGACGTTCGACTAAAAAGCTCCTTTGATTTCACTTAATCAATAGTCTCAGACCTTTTCTCATTTTCTCCGCCTGTTCTTTCCACTGCTTGACTTCATTTTCATTGACCAGCCTGCAGAAAGGACAGCAGACACAATTAGCTTCAGCGTCTCTAGACGAACGTCTCCAGTCACTGTTTACCAGAGCTTCAATGGGAGGATGAGCAAATAGATGTTATTTGTTCTTTATTATATAAAAATCAAGAGAATCCGGAGGACTCACATCCGTACAACGTTCTTCACATTAAAATTCTCCAGTGGCGTGACATCTGGGTCGTGACCTTTGTCATTCTGCAAGACCATCTGCTGGATGATTCGATCCAGCAGCAGCCAATACTGCACCGTGTTCCCGCTCCTCTTATCTGAGGAGAGAAGGTTTCCAGCGTTGAGTTTTAATTATTGACTTCAGTGATTGTAAGTCATATCTCTACCGAACTCTCAAAAGTGCTGATTAAAGATGTCAAAAAAAAAGAACACAGAAGAGGTTTAGCAACAAAGTCTAACATTTTAAATCATGTCCAGCAATCTCACATTTAGTCCACGTACTATCACAAACATGCACTTTAGGTATTCTTGAGTGCAACCACAACTCTTAATGTGCAGCTCAAGTGTTTAAATGACGTGGGAAAAACTGGCTTGAATTCATTCACTACAAAAATAAACAGGAGCCAAACAACACGAGCATTGAATATTGAGCTTGGCCGGGAACGTTCTTATCGGATTTCTTGTCCGACTAATGTGGACAAAGTCGACGTCTCTATCTTTTTTGGACAGAAACCAGAAGGCACAGCTGCATTGTGTGTCCTGTGTTAGCGATACTTGCTCCCCTTGTTTGGGCTTCATTGTATTCCATGACATCTTGAATTCATCAAAAGTCAAACTGTATCTGACGGCGACTTATTGGCGTATAATTGGAGTAAGAAAACACACGTGGCATGAGGAGGCAGTGATGCAGGACGGACATAAAGTGCGGGTGTGCATCAGTGTGGTTCATCTTCTTTCGGATGAGGTCAAAAACCTGCGTGGCACTTTTGGTGTCTATGTGCGCCTGGAGGGGAAGAAGTGGAACAAAAGGCCCGGTCAATATCCGCAGCCAAATATTTTACAGCTGAAAGAATATGAAAATGTTTACCCTTACCGACTCGAAACGCTTCGACAAAGCCAACTCGTCGTCGTTCCGGAGCATCTCAAAGTAGTCTAAATGCCTGAGAGAGTGTGGACAGGAAAAGACTTGAGAAGAGAGGAAATGCTCTTTTTTTCATTTCTGATATCCAGAAGGGTCTTTCTGGAAAGTCAGACACAAGATCTGCTCTATAAACAAATGAATCTTGACTTTGTCAACTTCTGATCAACAAAGCAGCCGATTTTTCTTTCAAAGATCTGAGAAGTTGGAGATTCCGACATCGCCGTTTTCTGCTACTTACCGGTCTAACGTGGAGTTTTCATGAGAACGGAGCTTATCAATCACAGGTTGGATCCCCAGCATCAAGAACTCATATCGTAGGTGGATACGGAATTCCAAGCTCGTCTATAAATCGGAAAATTGAATTAATTAGTGCGCGAAATGAGATGCAGAACATTTTAAAGAGGCTCGTGAAAGAGCAGCTCGGGGACATAATGACCTTCTGGTGGTGAAGGGAAGAATAAGAGCACTTTGACATCCATGGCTTACCTCTCCAGCACCTTGACTCAGCACTGCATTGATAAAGGACATGATGGCAGTTTTCAAGTTGACCTCATCTCTGTACCGGCCCGTACTCCGGTCCAGGTCGTTTATCAGTGTCTGTGGGGTGACATGTCGTTACCGGCGTGAGACATCTTCAGGCAAAGTCGCTTTCGAACGATTTTAAACCATCGCACGGAACAAGCGGCGCCCACCTGGAATCTGGTCCTCTCGCAGGCGAAGCGTTGGTAATGCAGCATGGCCTCCAGAATCTTCTTGTGCCCACCTGGAACCAGGCACACGGCGCCCATGATCTCCAGCACAGCAACCTTGGTCTTGATGTTCTCGGTGGCCAGGCTCTGCGCGATGATGTTGATGCTCTCGGAGTGGGACAGGACATGGGCGCGGCCCTGCGAGTTGTTCATCAAGGCCTTGATGCAGCCTATTAGAGACGTGTGGATCTGGGATTCCGTGGTCTCGTAGTCCATGCTCTTCAGGAAGTTCAGGATGCATGTCAGGCCATCCAGGTCAATGAAACGAGTCACAAACCTGAGAGGAGTGCAGGAAACCAGATATCAGAGGTTCAGTGACAAAAAAACAAACGGGAAACTATGAAATACGGGTAAATATGTCCTGGAGTAAAGCGCCCCAGGACATATGTCTTCTAACACATGATGGAAGACAGAGGAGGTATAATGAAGTGATAAAGGTCACCTCATGGGTTGTGTCCTCAGAGCAGTCTTCAAGCTCTCTATGGTTTTGTTTCGCTCTTCCTCGTCTTCTTTCTCCAGAGCGAGGAGCGTTTTTCTCTGCTCGGCAAAAGATTAAACATCTTTAAGATTTGAATCCAATTGCAATTCAACACAAAGTCATTATTCCCCCCCCCCCCCCCCCCCATTTACAAAAAGCTCCTTCTTGGTTTAGCTACCAAAACATAAAGATTATGGGTTAAACTGAAGACATAAGGGGACAGGTGAAAGTAGTAGTATTATCAACACATTAATAAATACAACACGAGTAGTTAGCGCAACACTAGTTTCATCCAGTTTGAAGTTGTCGAGCTTTATTTATCTAGTTCTGAAGCAGAGATTCGTTTCAGAGAGCTTCAGGAATTAAGGCTCTTAAAAAAGGAAAATAAAAAAACCCACAGGAAAAGCAAGCGAGGAAGACTCTTTCATCCGGGACAAGAAAAGCCTAAATAAAGTGTGTTTATTACTTACAGCTGCCATTGAATTGAGCTGATCAATGTAGTATTCTGGCCAACTAGTCGCGCTTTTGTTTTCCTCTTGTTCCTGAAAAAGAAAGAACAAAAGAATGAAGCATTCCAAGCTCCGAGCCGAGTGGAATCTCTTTAAAAAGGTTACAAGCTAGATAAATAGGGCTTGTGAAAATTAACTGGAAGTAGTCAGAATGCAAATAAGATAAAGAGGAAATATTTCTGAGTACCACACAAGGACAAGGGGCTATTTGGTTCAGGCTGCGTGTTTCAATGCATTAAACCGGAGTAGAACTTCATCAGCTGGCATCGAAAGACATGAAACGTGCAAACGGCAACAGACACGCGGTCAAAAAGGAGGTCTGGTGTAAAAATAAAGGCATGTGTCAGAAACGGAGCAGGAACTTAAAGTAGGGCGACACAGATACGGAGCCCATTTTATCACCGAGCTTCACTGTGAGAAGGTTCAGGAAAGAGAGCAAAGCTGCTTGAGAAATCCTGGGATTAGCAAATGAATGTTACATTTTGGATTAAGGATGTGGCCTGTTTTCTGCTGGGATTATCTCCTAATGGCTATGTGTGTGCGTGTGTGTGTGTGTGTGTGTGTGTTACCAGAAAAAAACATGCAAGTCATTTCTTATCTGATTTAAGTTTAGGAAAATAGTGAGGCGAAAATGACTTGACCATGAACTTGGCTGCTACATGAAAAGCCCCCCCCCCCCCCCCCCCCAGGTTTTTATTTTAGTCCTCGCCCCATTAAGCACAAGTGAGCTGTGACCATCAGAAACAAATTGGGCATTAGTCAATAATTCAGCCAGCAGAGACTTGGCTGCGCAGGCAGAAAATGGAGGGCATTGGTTGATCTGACGGGATCAAGCAGCGGTGGGAGGAGCTTATCCTGCTGTTCCACTCGGGACCGGAGCCAGCTTGGCCGTGTGGCTCCTGGGAAAGGTTCAGTCCACTGGTGGAGCAGGAAAAGAGACGGGAGCACTTCCCAGTGCATCTTAAGGAGATGGCTTTGAACGCCAGATCAGCACTCTGAGACCTTCCGTTTACTTAGGGTTATTGTGAAAGAGGTTCTGGGAGTTCACTTTTCCACATTTGAGAATGATCAAAGAAAGTCTCAGGAGACAATGGACAAGGGGCTCGGATAAGAAGGTGCAGCGCTGTCCCCTCAAAGGGTTCTTTTGTTTTTCCTCCCCCCCCCTGCAATGAAATCTGAAACCAAACTGTAAACTCTGTGCTAACAACCACATCAGAAAATCTGCTTCTTGGCAGATGATGCGCCGCGGAGGAGCGCTGACTGAAAGGAGGAAGATTGATTCTCTGCAAGCATGATTTCATCGGCTCAGGTGCCGGGCCAAACCAAACAGCTCTGGCTTCGCTGCTTTAGCAGTCTTATCTCCTTTGGGCTTCTGAAGCCAACCAACAGCTGGCAAAAAAAAAAAAAAAAACCTGCAATCCTCACGCCCTCAACGCTGGTGGGCGAAGAGCATCCCGATGATGACCCCCCACCTTCCTCCTGCCTCACAGAATCTGCACCTGTGGAAGTGAAACCTTCCTGTGTGACTTCCTCGAGCTCCCTTCTCTGTGCATGCATACACACTTTCTCTCTGTGAGCTCTATGAGTTTTGGAACTGTCTGGATCTGGGCCGGAGGCTGCTGCACATGAAGACCGGGTTCCATTGCGTCCTCCTCCACGTTCACACCAACACCTGAAGCCCTGTGTAATCTTTGTAAAAGCTGAACTCAGGAGGAGTAACATCTGGGTCCTGACGGTATTCCTAATGAGGCTACTAATTGGGGCAGCAGATACGGGCTGTGCTGATTCCATTTCCACTGACTTCCCCAGTTGCCTGGTTTCTGCAGGCTAATGGACGCAGAGTCAATAAGGGCATCGATATCTTAAAAAGGCAAATCTGAAACAGGAACATCCAATCCCAACACTCCTCACCTCCACTTTGTATCCAGACGTAGGAAAAGATCAAATGTGTATGTGCTGCGTGTCAGCCTGAACAGGATATAGCCTCCATTCTCATACGCGCGGCCTTGAGAAGCACCGCAGTAAAAATGTGGGGGCACATTCTTGCTATAGCTGCATTGCTCAACTCCTGTCGATCTAAACTAGGCCAGACATCTGAGATTTCCTGCATGCAGAGGAGGGATTCATTTAGGGAGAGAGGAGGAACAGCTGACAGTCCTTTCATCGCGAAGACGAGACCTAACGAACGATCACAGAGAGGCATAGTATTGTTATGGCTACAGCAATGCTTTGATGGGGCGGGGGGGGGGGGGTATCTAAAAAGAGAAAAAGGCATTATTCAAAAATCCTCCTTTTAGGGAAGTGTGCAGGAGGACAATCACACAATGAAACGAGAACCTCAACATCTTTGAAGTCGCAAGAAACAAGATGGCTCCTTTGAATTCTGCAGATTTATTGCACTTTATAATCCCTAACCTGATGGAACAGACTGAAATTAACATTTTATTCCTTTTACTCATCCCTATTTTTAGATCCAACAAAAGTGATATCCACTTAAGAGAGTGGTGGATCCATGGTGGAGCATGATCAGGCTTATTATCGAGCGATGGCAAATTAAGTTACTGGACTGGAGTGACATGAAATGATGAATGATAACCAATCAGGATGTTTATGCAGCAGCAAAGGTACTGTGGAGCCTGCTGGATTTGACTGGTGATATTTTGTGACGTTCTTTTACCTTCTTTTTGCTGCAGTAGATCTGCCATTTCTTCTCTGCGGGCAGAGCAAACATGGCTTCCCTGTGTTTCTCCGTGAGGTCGAGCTCATCCTGCAAATCAAAGCAGAAAGCAACATTCAGTCATTCCAAATTGATCAATATCACACAGACGAGCAGCGATATACGTCCATAGAGACAGACCTGGGGGTTCTTTTATTCACCAGAACATTTCAGGAGTTTCACATCTGGATATTTGAGCCAAAGGTCTTGGCACATCCCAGTAGACTTATGTTGTGAATCGAATCGGACGTCTTCCATGCTTTGTACAGGTGAGTAACGGGGTAGGGGGGGGGGGCGTGGTCTGTCATGCTCAACAAACACCTGGAGATACCATGCCTCACAGAGACGATGTTTCACAGAGGAACGGGGTGCTGCTGGAAAGTGTTTGACTAAAAACCAGAACGCTTTCTGTGAAAGTAAATTCTAAATGCACACAATGAGCAGATTTGTGTTCAACAGTCCTTCGACGATTATGTTTCTGGCTGATGACAGTCATGAAAAGGCTTTTAAGTTCTTCAGTTCCAGGACGTTGTGCACCCGTTAGACACAAACAAAGGCTTATTATTTCATAGTTGTTATTTAAAGGGGGGGTAATTAAATTACGCTAATGTGATTTTTTTTATTTATTTAAACCAGTTATACTGATCATTTGAATTGCCTTCAGGGACTTCCTTTGCTGTAACCATAAAACCCTGTGAATGGACGATCAAATGTCCTCAAATGGTCCAGCTCAGCGAGGTCATGAATTAGGATCCACGTATTTAATAGCAAGCGCTTAATGAGATTACACTCAACAATTCAGTGCCTTACTTTATGGATTCTTTAGATCATTAAGAACAGCTGCTAATGATCTGACTAAGTGAGAGCTGCTCCATCTTTCTGGATGCTGGAGGAGGGGGGCGCTTTACCATGACTTACAGGTTTTCGGAAAACTCTGCAAATTAATCTCAAGTTCAAAGGTTGGCTTTAAGTGGTCGTAACAAAGCAGATGGGCAAACTGGTTCCACATTTTCCCAGGGAGGCGTTCCCATTCGACACACGCACATCGGCGGCTCACGCTGGGCAAATGGAAAAGCACGTGGTCGTTTTGTTTTTGTCAACAAAGCGACTGGAAGCCTCCTCGTCGACACACTCGACTCAATTATGCCTTCACAAAGGGTAGAAGGCGAAAACAAGCAATTAGCAGACGGAGGCAGCTTGGACACCGAGAGCTCCTGAATGAGGTCTATTGATGTGCAGAAATGTCATCCTTAGATTGCTGTGGCAACCGTGTTGGTGAAGGGGGGGGGGGGGGAAGAAAGGCCAGCGCTACAAATTAGAAGCGACAACGAGACAAAGAAAAGCAGCCCGGCCTCGCTGCAAGAGAAAGCTTCTAAGTGGATGTCTGGACATGTAAATAAAGCAAAGTAAATCTGGGAAAGCTATAACTTCCAATAACTAATTAAATATTAGAATTAAGTCTCTTTTTTTTTTTTAGAGTGGATAATCTTAAGATTTTAAAGGGAAGAAAAATTCTCAAAGGTTTTACACAGTTAGAAATGACTGTGATAATGCGAATGGTTTTGCATTCGAAGCCCAGGGCTGTCGTGTTGACGTTTGTCTTCTGCTCAATTTGAACTTCAATTGAAAGAAACATTTAAAATTCCTTCAATTGGGTTGTTGCACAAAACAAATTAGAAATCTGTATTTTCAATGACATATAAACCCCAAAATCTACAGCTTTAAAAATGGATGACAATTCTTTTTTTTTTTCCTTAAAGGGAAAACATCCTTCAACATCTGGACTCTGTAGATTTTGGCAAACATGGTGAACAACAAGGAAGAAACGGAGCATTTGTTTCAGCAGCAGATGAACACACATTTGGTGCTCCAGTGGGTATAAAGTATAATCACTGCAGACCAGCAGGATGTCATATGTGGGCTTATTTCAAAATAAATAACTTGTCCATACAAAATAAAAGTCACTTGGCGCAACAGCGTGACTCGTTCATGCATTCACAACACTGTAGTTACAGGAATGGACGTCTGACGTGCAGATTAATTAGTTATATCAAGTTCAAACAACAAAAATAACTCTTGGTTTTGGTCTGTTCATCTGCTGACAGTAAGAAAACTATAGAATGAGTCTATACCTTATCTCCTCAACAAGAAAAAAGCAGGATAAAAGTCTTACCACCAGCTCAGAAAACATGTCATCCAGCTCGTCGTATCCTGGCATCGGTAGCGAGGGCTCCATGGCCTGCAGGGCAAAGTCCTCCCGCAGCCTGTAAGTGATCTCTGGGTGATCGCTGCTGTTAAAACAGCAGAAGATGAACGACAGGCCGCCGCGGTCACTGCCGACACGTTTCCGAGGAGCCATGCTGTATCAATGCGTCCAAGCGGGTCAGGTAGGGAGGTGGGAGGTGGGAGGCCTCCTCCTTCAGGGCCTCTTTAGAGCCTCCTCCACCTCAGAGTTTGGCCTCCGACAGAGAGTACTGTGGAAACAGGGAAGGAACACGATGACTTTTCATGATAAACTCAAAGCTCGCCTCACACAGCACAGTAAAATAAACAATAAAGCTTTCTCTGAGACTGATGAACAACAGAAGATAATACGGTCCATGAACAGGGAGAGTACCAGAAGATCTGCAGCCCCGCAGTAACACAACCCGGCCAGAGGAGCGCCAGATGACGTAAAGCAATCCGGGCTGTGTCTCTTTATAACTGCTCTACGCGGTTAATGATGTGTCATTAAGGGTCTTTAATAAAAAAAAAAGGGGGGGGAAAGTACAACGGATCAGAAAAATATTCAATTACATCGTTCACACAATAGAGTGCAAATGCTTGAAACAGAGACCATAATCTGGCAGGATTAGCGCCTTCAGGCCTTTTCATCTCCCTTCCTTCCTTATTCAGCTTCAGCTTTTCCTCTAGGTGCGTTGGGCTTTTTGACTGGCTGGTCAGAGTAGGTCGAGAAAAAAAAAAACGCCACAGTCCAGAGACAGGGTTTTAAAATGGTGAATAAATCAGCCTGTATGTTGTTCAAATGCCGAGAGACCTGCAGCTTTTGGAGCCCGTGTCATCGCGAGAGCTTCCTGTCCAGCCTCTCTGGCTGAATGCACATTTGGTCTGGAGCAGCTGCATTTCTATCAGCGATGCAGGAAATGTGTGCAATCCTGCTTGGTTACTGCCAGATCCGCCCTGCACATGTAAGAATACACGGCGCTCAGCTGTTGAAGATGATCGGCATTGATGAGGAGGGATGGAGCACATTGCAGAAGGTTTTGTTCTGCCAGGCGAAGGAAGCATTGTGCTCAACCACTTTATACCAAATAAAATATCCCAACTTGATGAATTGTCCGCATTGCCCTTTTTATTTTGTCCAAACTAATGACAAATCTGCGAAAACTTTACGTGTGGTACTTCTAAATAATTAGTTAACAAGATAACATGCTAAACTCAGCTGGTGGGGCATCATAAAAAAATAAAAAATAACTCATCAGCATCATCCATGTGAGCATTTTACAACTGACAGACCTCTCTGCTGTCTGACACAATAAAGATGTAATGTTCCAGATAGGCACGAGGACAGTGTCCGCCAGCATGTCAGAAGACAGCTCTGCAGGCTCCTTCCCTGCCGTTCAGGCCAGTCTGTTGCTAAATACCAAAACCGCAGAGGTCGAACGGCCCGGGAGGAAACAGCAAAGATCTTTTCTTAGTGACCAGAGGCCTGCGCTCTACAAACCAAGCTCACTTGACCTCTACAAGTCCTTTCCCAAAAGCTGTGCCCAGACAGAAGGAATCATAAAGCAGGGACGCGGTCTAAATTTGAGATGGTCGGGATGCTCACTTCACTGTCGTCGAAGGTCGAAGGTTACGGTTCACTAGGGCTCAGAGGACAGCTAATGTTATCCATGTTAAAAACAGAAAGTGAGGACGTTTCCATGACAACTTTGTCCAAGTAGAGTCATTAAAATGCCACTTTGGGCAGGTCAGGTTTGTGGTCTACTTATATAAAGCCAAATGGCATCACTGGCCCATTTCAGTGACCGTTTTGGTTAATATGTGATTCTTCTATCCAAAAGCTGCACTCTTCTAATTTGGGACAGACTTGAGGGCTCTCTTCCAAACCTCAGAAATACTCTAAATCTATCATGTAGTATTTATAGCGCACCTTCATTTCTGCATTGCTTTAAATACCCATATATTGATCTCCTGTAATATCCTATCCGGCACCAGGTCTCCGGGGGGGTTTTTGGTGGCAGGAAAGCTCTTTGGTGTGTGATTTGTTGCAATGATTGTTTCATGGGACGGACTACATCAATAAAGTCTAATTATCACTTCTACTGTTGTTTTGGGGGCAAAAAAAACCACACAACTCAGAAAACAAATAATTAATTTGGGATTTCTTGAATAATCGCAGTTCTATTAAAAGTAGCAACAACCAAAAAATAAATAAAATCGTACCAGACAGCCAATGCCAAATGGCTGCTTAAGGGTTAATGTATACAGAAGCTCACTCTTACTAACGCATTGAATGGCGCATTTATTTTGACACATCCTTGACTTTTTCAAATGCATTAACAGAGGCCTCCGCAGCAGCTGCTGCGCTTCACTCGCACCGTCTATTGTAGCACGAAGGGAAGCTGTTTGACCATATTAGTCCACAATCTGCCCATCTTTTCCATTCGCTAATGCAAGCTGTAAACGTTGTATAAACCTGCGTGAGGCAGAGTGGGACAGCGTTGGTCTCCGTCCAGCGACGGGAACGTGTTGATGTGCGACAGCTCGGCTACGTGGGCAGAACACAGCCCGCCATTCCGCAAGGGAAAGGTTGTGGGCTGTGCAGTCACGACGCTATTCTACTGTAAAACACGTGTTTGTGCACCGATTGTTAACCCGGCAGACCTCCGGAGGCGGTCTGCCAGACGGTCAAGGTTCTCCACATAGCAGAGGCCTGTTGGAACAAGAGGACATTCCCGTCATAGTCAGGTGAACCTCGACACTCCCACCATCACCTGCTCTCACTGAGGAAGAGGACGGATCAATGCGTCTCTATGTGCAGTTCAATCAGTCAGAGCGACTGATTGAACAAGGCTAAGAGCCCGCTAGTTGATAATGACGCCAAACACACGCTGCATTTTCCACGTCATCAAGAAGAATGCTGTTTATCGAAATGTAAAACAAATCCGAGGGAAACATCAGGACGTCCTCTTGCTTGTGGTACGAGACGACTCTTTTGTCGTCCTTTATACACATCTAATTATTAAACCCGCCCAACCGGAGTCAGACAAACCCGCCTTTGTCTGAAGGAGAGGTCTATCCTTATTGGACAGACTAAGCAGTTTTTTGTGGCCATGTGGTTTGGAGGGTGACCTGGTGCGAGTCCAGGACTGTAAAAAGACTCCCAGTGTTTGTAAAGGGAGTGTCGGCCCGTGCGTGAGGCCCGGGCCAAGACCTCCCCTCTAAACAAGCCCAAGTGTCAGGTCAGCCGGAGAAAAGACAGAAGCTGAGAAGACTATTTTAATCTAAACACACCCTTACTCAACATGCGAGCGTCCAAAGACGACCCAGCTGCTGTCTCTCTGTCTTTCAGCCCAGAGCGCTTCTACATTTCACTGGTTTCGTTCAATCTTGCGTGTCTTTTCCAGCCTCATCTATTGTTCAAGCTGCCTCGAGTGGAAATTAAGTGGGTTAGATTTCATAGTATAGCAGTATCGCTGTCACTTGCAGAAAAGCACTATTGGGAGAAACTTGTGACGCTGTTATCCAGACACCACTATGACAAGAACAGCAACGTTCTGACTACTGAAACGACTACAGCAAACAATGTGAACAGCAGCTACAGGAATGACCATCAAACCGACACCGTAATACACCGCAGGATTGTTTCGGCATGAGAGCCTCGTCGAAATGCCTCTCTTGTGTTTAAGTGCTCTAATTATCAATATTATGGCATTTATTTAAAGTCTTTGAGCAAGGCACAGACATTCTCCCTCTTCTAGGTTCTTCTGTCTGACCCTGATTGTCATGTTCTACAATCATCCTTGGATTATGGAATTTATGAAGCACTGAAAAAAAGACGGTGCGTGCTCTAGTGTGCTGTCTAAACAAAGGAAACACATATCAGTAGAATTATTCATCATCATTGTTACGTGACTGATGACTGGCGGGAGCTTCTGGAACACACTTTATCGCCTGTATTTTCACACATTTTTTGCTGCCGTCTCTCGATTGTGAGCTGCAAACATGACACATCAAAAATGGAACAAACCTGTACTCTCTTTCGAGCTTTTTATCGTGTATGAAGTGGCGAGGCATGACAAAAGTACACAGACACCACAACTGTTTTCCTTCTTCAATCATTTCTTCATTGTACTCAAATCTTGTCAGGAGAATGCAGTGACATCAGTGGTGCACCAAATGGCAGCTGGTGCATAGAAGTTGCACCAAAAGGGCTTTTAAGTGTATTCTATTTATTTTTTTTAAAGCCAGTTAAGACACAATGTGGTTTAGGGATTGCAGTGCACTTTATAAAAACTCTTGCAACCGTTTGTTTCACTACGATACATTCGGTCATTTACGTTGGATCAGTTTGGACAGTTGCAAACAAAAGGCTCAAGAGTCGCAGTGAAGGTTTGTGGGTAAGTCCTTTCATCCACCCAGCTCAAAATCAAACTCGTGGGCAAGGAGAAGGCGTCGCTGCTTAACCTGACGTACTCAAAACTATTTTGTGGCAACCAAATGACCAATAGTTGCACAATAAAGACCTAAACACTGAAACTCCCTCATGTTTTCAGCTCAAAGGCAACGTGGCCGCCTGGTAACTGAAAGCAAACAGAACTGATCTATTCATCAATATTCTGAAACAAACAATCCCCTCTTGTTCTGCAAACTGCTCAATATCACCCAAGAAAGAATAAAGAATTCTACTCTATTCTATTTATAGATCATAACAAAGTTATTTCAAGGCACTTTACAGGAGTAGCAGGGAAAGCTAGAACCCAACTTGAACCGCAAGAGAAAGCACTTTGGCGACAGAGGCAAGGAAAAACTTCCTTTTATTAGGCAGAAACCTTGGACAGAACCTAAGGCTCATAGCAGGCGGCCGTGACCGGCTGGGTTGAGAGAGAGAGAGAGAAGGAGCAGACAAAAACATAACGTAACATAACATAACTTATATGCTGCAGAACAAGACACTGAATATAGAGCTGCTATATAAAACTATAAATGCTAATGCTATCGATCGGGACATCAGGGGTGAGAGCCAGAGGTACCAACGAAGAGCAAATAACTGTGCCATTACAGAAAGGCCGTGTTTCAGGTCGAAAGAAGATTAAAATCAATGTTAACAGCTGCCAATCAGACAA
Source organism: Brachionichthys hirsutus (assembly GCF_040956055.1). Taxonomy (NCBI): domain Eukaryota; kingdom Metazoa; phylum Chordata; class Actinopteri; order Lophiiformes; family Brachionichthyidae; genus Brachionichthys; species Brachionichthys hirsutus. The sequence continues at coordinate 2,080,352 of NC_090916.1, read as the reverse complement.
CGGAGCAGCCGTTGAGTGAAAGCGGCATGATGCATGTGATATCATCTGCATTCTGTGTCACGCTGACAAAGGCATGACCTCTGGAGCGTTACTGTCACATCACGGCTGTGGGAGTGGGAGGCGGATTAACTTACAGGGACTCAGAGGCAGCGGTGCGCAGCAGCACAGAGACAAAGGAAGTACTTCTTCCTTTTTACGCTCGTCTACATGGCTGCAGGGCCAGAAAGTTTAGATCTCATCACGCTTTGAAGTAAGTTCAGCTGCTCATTGGTTGTATATATAGTGCAAAACATTCCATAGGCTGAAGAGTAACTGGACTCTTTTGGTCTGCTTCGGTATTCCAGATATGCAAACGGACATTTGTTGTTCTGGAACAACAGGGATCTACATCTATGTCATTGTTAAACCCACACCATAGTTGGCTGAGCAATTAAGATGAGAATGAGAAATGTTGTAGCTTTTTCTACCAACTATTGCCGGTAACTATTTAAGGTGAGGCATTTATCCAGAAAGATGAACGACTAAGATTCAAGCATTTAAATCAATGGTTTTCTGATTTTGTCTGTTTTTTGTATTTTATATTGTATATATATTGTATTTATAAGCCGCTCGATGTGTTATGGAAGACTGTGAAAGATATTTTTGGTTTTCCACCACAAAATAGTTTTTTTTCCCCGGTGAATTCATTTACTATTTCCAGGTTAAAATCTGTTTGTTTCTCATGAATATGACATTTTGTTCCTGAGCCCTGTTTCAATGACTACGAACATTTTCTGGCGCTCCACTCACACCCTTCATTCAAACAGAATAAGGTCAGAGGTTTCTATCTACGCTGCTCTTGAAATATTTGAAATTCTCTCATGTGATGCTTTGAAACTGATGACGCTTCATATTATTTGCACTGTTAACAGCCAGTCAACGCGGCAGAAAGCAAGAAGCTCGATTATTCTTGTCTTGTCAGTAAATCCAAATGCTTTTCCACATCCTCCCTCATCAGAGCCTGAAAACACTCCAAACAGACAGCTGAGGACGGAGTACAAGTGTTTATACTACTCTAGACTCCGCTCGCATTCCGCAGATGCATTCAGTTTTTTCCTGATTGTTCTGTAGCGCTCACAAAAATGCGAGGTACGCAGACCCCCCCGCTTTTTCAGAATGTGTAATTCCAGACTCGTGGTTCCCGGGAGACGTTAGATCAGGTCAGGCTTCTGTAGCTCTGGCCACACCTGCTTCTGACAGTCAACTTTAATAAACTGGTCAGAAAGCAAACTGCAAGGAAAGACACGGGTGGCACGGTGGTTAGCGCTGTTTCCTCACAGCAAGAAGGCCGCAGGTTCAAATCCAGCTTGGGGGCCTTTCTGTGAGGAGTTTGCATGTTCTCCCTGTGTCTGCGTGGGTTCTCTCCGGGTTCTCCGGTTTCCTCCCACCACCAAAAACACGCATGCCTAGTCCAGGTCGTTATTGGAAATGAGAATTAGTTAATTAATCAATTAACTTGCCTGGTTAAATAAAGGTTAAAAAGTCAGTTGTTTTGTTGCCTGAAAAAGATTCTGCTTTTTGCCTGAATGGTCCATTTATTGGCAGACCATGATACACTTGCATACAAACCAATCCTTGTCGTCATCACAGATTAAATGAAAAACAACCGTTATAAATAAGATATAAAACCAAAATGCCCCGACCTATTCAATGTTCAGTGTTTGATTCTTAGATGAATGAATAATGCCCCAAAACAAAACAAAAACAAAAACAAAGAACATTTCGGGGAGTGTACGGCTGAAATGTAGGGAGGACAGAGATGAAACGGTGTGTGAAGCTGCTGCTCTTTCTGCAGGCAGGGTCGTCAAACTCGTTCTGCAGACAAACTCTCCAACCCCCCCCCCCACTCTGAGCATTCTTCACCAGGTCAACACTTCAAGTGGAGGTTAGACTCCGGCCGAAAAGGGAAGACACTCACGCACGCGACAAAATCCTTGCCATGGTTTTAGCACAGTCGTCTGGGCCGCCTTGATAAATTATAATCCAAATCAGTGTAATGAGATTAGCTTGGTTTATAAATAGATGGTTAAAAAACGTGAAAACATACAGTTGGTTACACACAGCTGCTGCAGTCTGACGAAGGAGACATAAATGAAGCAATTAAGCGGCGAATCGAGCGGCACAGGAAAAACGCTAATGGGCTTCGGCAACTTTTATGTTTATTGTTCACGGAAGACAAAGTTGGTTTTGGGCTGCAGAGCCAAAGGACTAATGTTTCACAATAACTGCAGAAAGGCAGAGACCGATGGGGATATGGAGCTTGTTACAAACCATTCTAAATCAAACGGTTAAAAAAAGCAATGACTCTAAACATGTCTGCTTCACCCAGCACCAAGAAGCGTGTTCAGGAGCAGCTTCGGGATCCTGACCAACGACTGCACGCAGATCCTTGTTTATAATATGACAGATGAATACTAGAAATATGTAAAAGATGAATTGCTAAAAGGTCCCCGAGGCACCAGCAGGGTGCAGATAAGATGATTTTGTAGATGGTATCTCTCCCTTTACAGCAGCGCTCTCAAACTCGGGGCCCGCGGGACGATATGAAAGTTTAATGTTAATGCTGCCCTCAAGTTTTATGCATCTTTGATTTTCTTTTTATTATTCCATGAATGCAATCTCAAAAATGTCTTTTGAGCTTTCGCTTGTTCGATAGTTCGTTAGCTCACGGCCATACCTGCCTGAGAATGCCCAAAAATTCTGAAGATAAAATTCTTTTTTTGTAGACGCTAACACTAACCGCTGCACCACGGTTCATTGCTGTGGTTGTCGACTGTGGGGTGTGTATATATATATATATATATATCACTGTCATGCTCTCCGTGGGGAAGAGAGCACACACACCACAGTCACCATATCGATCACAAACACATTCCTGAGTAGTGAACTGGATATTCTCTCAGCCGGTCAATAACGGGGCGTGGAGATCGTTGTAATCTGTTCCAGGATACCCTGAGCATCCGCCTGTCCTTTACCTCTTCCTCAGTTGCTATGGTAACCAGAACGGTGGGTGATGGGTGCAATCTGGGTGGGTGATTTAACGTAAGCCCCCTTTCGCCGCACGTTACCCCTCCCTTTTAATCTGCGCTGGATGTTCATAGGAGACAAAATAGGATCGTCTCTCTAATTCAGTGCACAGAAACAAATAACCGAACGGCTTCGGATTACGGAGTCAAGCCTCTCACCGTGAAATCCTGCGGAGTCAAAGAGTAGCTGCCAGTCCCTTTGTCGTGGCCCAGTACGCATTTACATGTGACGAGAGGACAGCCTCTAGATAAGAATGGAAGGGTGAGGATGAACTCTCTCTCTCTCTCCCTCTCTGAAGGTGACTTTCCCTCTCATCGACCTGATAAGCTGCGCTCCCTCATAATGGAAAAAAGCGTGCGTGCGTACCCTCTCTCACACTCGCTCGACACTGATAATGGGTTGCATTTGCCAAACCGCAGGGTGTGTGTGTGTGCGTGTGTGTGTGAGTGTGAGTGCACACACACACATGTATTTCTGCCACTACCTCATCCCATCTCCAGACCAGCCTTGTCATTATGGGGCATCCCCCCCCCCCCCTCCCGTACATACAGGACAACTCTCTCATTACAGAATCAGCCCCGGGGCTCTCGCGGAGCGCCTCGTCATCACCCCCCCCCCCCCCCCTGGTTACTACAGCAACACTTTTTTTCCACGCCGACACCTCCTAATTAGACAGACATGACACGATCGCTCACATTTGACAGAGGAAACCAGCCTGGATCCTGGGGAGTGAAAACGCAAACGCACCAGCTCTGACTCCCCTCATGCTCTCACATCGATAGCCTCGAACTATCTGCCGGTCACATGCGGTCCAAGCACACACACACGCACATTCCAATCACTAGATAGTCGTGCACAAATGTTTTAACAAATGTATAACAGGACAATTCATTGAGCTCATCTTACCCTGTCCAAGTGTGCGCTCGTGTCTTCTGCGCTCTGAGCATTCCCTTTATATCCTCAACTCACTGCGGCGTCCCGCTTTCTGCGCCGTCGACAGGAAAGACGATGCTTGTACACAACGTGCGGCGGAGCATTTCCTGCGCAAGGTAATCCACAGGTTAAAACGTGTCCGCCCGGGGGTTGAATAACCAGAGACTGCCAGGATGTGCCAGAAGGAAGATCCGAGTTAGACGGAGAGTGCTCGTCTCTGACGGCGGATAAACTCGTCATAGAGCGTAATTCTGCTGCTTGAGCCAGCTGGCCGGCGAGAACGTATCCTTGGCGTCTCTCCTCCCTCCCTCCCTCCCTCCCTCCTACTCCTATGTGCTTTTCTCTGCAGAATGCAGTGGGGGCAGAGAGGATAGGCACAGATGTTACTCATTCCAGGCCACACCCCCTTTTTTTTTTACACTCCCAGTTCTAATAGGTTGTTACGGAGCTATGGGCGCCGCCCAGCTAACCCCCACCCCCTCGGTACAGACTTTGGACGACTTGTTTAAATGTTTGCTTAGAGAGAGTTGCAGGAGGAAGACAAAGCCGAGGGGGGGCACTGAACGCCTCACACGGCTACTGAAGAAAAGTAATGTCAAAAATAGGAATAAACACAAAACAGGTTCATTAAATGGAACGCCTCGTGTGTAATCTAAATATATCCAGCCAAAGCAACCTAACACACACACACACACACACACACACACACACACACACACACACACACACACACACACATGCTAGATCAGGAGCATCCCTCCCGAACAGCAACTAGTTACCGACCCGCAACATCTAGTATCCACAAACACTCCATGACATTACTTTGGAGTTTGCATTAAATACACCGTAGTAATTATTCTAATCATTTTATTTTATTAAGAATAGGTAACAGAATCAATCTCGACACATTATAATAACGTATGGTAATCCATTTCCCTTGGGCCATACTTTGCATTGGGACAAAAATAGAAAGGAAGATCCACGGTTCTCCTTTAGGACAGCTGGGTTCTATAGCAATGACCCACTTTCTTTTGTGCATCCATATAAAATCAATAACCTAAGCTTATTAAAAACCTCATTGTTTTTGGAGGCGGCCATTCAGTGTTTAAATCATGTAACTTGTGAAACAATATATGTAGGTGCGATTTAGATTGGACTTTCACTGCGACTCATGCAGGTTCTCTCACATTGAGGTCTAGTTCTTCTGCGTATATAAAGGCGTTGGGTGCTGATTCAACACTGAAGTAATTCCACAGCATTCAAACAAATTACTGCACTGTCAATCCGTGTTAATACAGGAGCCGAGAAAGTCAGACGTGTTCTCATGCACCTGATTGAGGCCCTGCAGGTTTCAGCGCAGGTGTTGATGAAATAAGTGTCACGGAAGAGCGTCCGACTTCCTGTTTTTCTGGAGTGAGTCAGGTCTGGCTGTAATGAGACACTGCGGCACGCTTCTTGCTTAAATTGTCCAAACAGTATAATCAGGAAATGTGACAATCAACGAGACATATGGATTTAAACTACCAGCCGAGACATCCTGGACTCAGACGAGTCTTAATGCCAAAATGGAGTCAAGCTTCATCCTTAAACATTGTGAGTACACGTCAAGCAATCTGCAATTTTCATCATTGGAGATGATCCTTAAACACACACACAGCAAGTCATTGCATTCATTCATCTTCTGTTGTTAACAAGCAAAGGACACAACAGTCTTCACTCTGTCAAGAACAGCGTGGAAAAATGCAACCCAACGGCCAGATAACCAATCGCTGTTGAGTTTCAAAACATTGGAGGTCAATTAAATATACAACAAACACCCAACATGCATCATTTGCTCAGAAGACAACGCTTTAACAGGTTCCTCCAGAGGAGAGCGCCGTTTGGTGGTTAGCGAGGCCCCTTTCACACACATACAAGTTTCTAGAAGTGTTCAAGCAGCTGCCTCTTGTTGCCGGTGGCGACGTCGACATGTAAAGGCCCCCCAGCATGAAGACCGCTGCCAGGTCAAATGTCATCCTAGCAGATACTGTAGAGCGCAATCTTCTAAAGCGCTGAAGCTTTCAAGCCTGGATTCTAAAGCGTCCTCCTTTGAGCCAAGAACCCGGGCTCATGCGAAACAGTTTATCTGGACAGGGCTGGCGTTTACAGACATCAGTGGCGAGCCGCTGGCGGTGCAGTCGTGAGTGGATAAGAGTGGACGCCGCACGGTCCCGAGCCGCTGCATCTGTAAAGAATGTGACGCAGCTGGAATAACAGGCCGGTGGTTCTCACGGAGGGCTTCTGTTCTGGTTGAACGGATCACCCGGGTCAATAAAAGCCAGGGCCGATGTTCTGGTGACCCCCCCCAGGGACATATGGAAAGACGTACACGCATGGACAACATGTTGGGTGCCCCTCTCCTCATGAAAGAACAACCCACCATGATCACAGAAATAAACCTGAAACCGGTGAAAATTTACTGAAAATGAACCAATGAAAAATCAAACATGATGCTTTTGAACAACAACACCATTGTGGGGTACCAACAATTCTGTCCTCGTGTGTGTGTGTGTGGGGGGGGTATAGGATGGAGTTTGGCTAGTAGGGAACTTAATGCTAAAAGTGTCTCCCGGGTTAAAGCGAGGTCACTTTGTCCACTGTAATGCTTTTTGTCTGCTAAACAAGCTGAAGCCTGAGAGCTTCGTGGGCTCTGCTATCTACAGTATGACATTACTGTTGCCACATGTGGTTGTTTCTGAATAAGGGAGTTTTAACTACCCTTGATTCAATCCTCCCCCCCCCCCCAAGTCTCTACAACGTCAGACGCCAGAGCACAGAAACGGCGTTCGTGAGAACCGCTGCACTCTCCTGGTAATTATTAAATACGTAAAGGGGCAGACAAAAACTCACTTTGCATGTAGAAATACAAAGAAAAAAAAGGCTAAATATATAAAGTCGTTTTAAACTCTGCCATTTCAAGCCATGCTTAAACCCAGTTTAAGCCCAAAACAACGCCATTTGGGGGCACCACGTTTGACCAAAGCATGGAATTAATCAGGTCAATCTGATGAATGGAACTCTGATTAGCTGCAGATTGCAGACGACCCTGAGAAGTTTATAACCTGAGGCGTCCCGTGTGCGTGGCGTCAGTAATCCAGCATGCAGAAATAATCCAGCCATGGAGCGACGCAGATCCGCGAGCAGAATGTTCCCTTCGTGATACGTATATTCTCAGTAGAATCATGACTGACAGCTCCCAAATAAAAAGCAGTTTCTCAGACTGCTGTGAAGGAATGTGTGATGGGGGGGTGGGGGGGGCGCTATATTATGGCTTGTATCATGTGGCGGAGGGAAACATGTGTTTCATCCAGGGTGGGGCTATATCTATAAATTCCACTAATGCCGCCCTTCACTTGTAGGATACCCCAACGTCCCTGCTAAACCCGCTGGAAGACATAATTACCCTCTTTAATAGAGCGGCCCGTCCCCCAACAGGACCACACGATTTTCTGCATCCACTAATCTCTTTAAAACATAAACACTTCAAACTTTAGATGCTATAAAAAGGAGCAGAGACCAATTTGGAAACATAAATAGTAAAAGCTCCTTGTACTTCACTACTTCCATTTCCTGCTACATAACACTTTATTTAGTACCTGTGATTAGTATTTTTAAAAAATGCAGATTCAGATCACTCAAAGTTGCTTTTTAACTATTATTTTGTGTCGTGTAAATATTCAACTTTTACGTCAGAACAGGCAAATTGTAGAACGCACAATGACAAGTAAAGCAAATCTATTCCAGCATATCATGCTACAGCGCAGATTACTTTGTAACCCAAACACCACTAATCTTAGATTTAGTAATCACTTGGAACATCTGAAACTGAAGCTAAAAAAAATAGATGATATCATTTCCTTAGGAGCTGTAAATTAGCATGATGTCCTTGACCGCTCTATTTAAAAAGGAAAAGATGAAGGAGCTAAATGACAGATCCCAAAGGAAATGGACTGCACATTCGCAGAAGCAGCTGCAGCTGCAGCAAACATGCCTGTAATGGATCGACATGAAGTCGAGAGTTTAAAGGCCGAGGCCTTGACTCGTTGCTCCATCCAGATGCAGGCCATGCTCACAGCACTGGTTAATGTTTGGAGCAGAGCTATAGTCCAGCATAATCCAATCAGTCAGCTACGGCTATTACCTAATGTCACATGTGGACGATGAGAATCCGTTCAACAGATTGCATGTTTGTGAAACGTTCTGAGGTCTCAGCTTCACCTTTGACCGCTAACGCAGTTGTGAAACCGGTATTAAGGGCAGCCCGGCGCACGGCGCACGGCTGACGGACACGGAGGCAGCGTCTACAGTGAGTTCAAACCGGCATGCGGCGCACGGCCATCTCGGACGGCTGAGCCACAAGCTGCTTATCTCCCAGCGGGCCGCAACCTCAGCAGAGCAAAACAACCCGAGACGAGGATCCGCCGGAACACAATGTCAAAGCGAGGAGCAATGCGCTGCGTACAAATCGTCTGAAATGGAACCCAAACACACGAGAAGGCACAAAAACAAAGCAGAAGAAGAAGAAGGATCTTTAAGGGCGTCCACAAGGACACCTGCTGTTTAACGGGATTGACCTGACAGCGTAGAGCGCCGCAGCACTCGGTAAACAAAACGACCACAAGGTACAACGCACTCAAGCAGTTGTTCTGGTGGGTCGCCTCAGAATCAGAACGCTGGCGACGTGCAGCTCCACAGAACTCATCCGGAGGATGCGGACGATAACCGCCGCTCAAAGTCAGAATATAATGTTGAGGTGTTGACGCAGCTGGATGGTGGTTGTTTTGACGGCTTTACTGCAGCGATGTTATTGCACCCGATATGTTACACTGTGGGAACCTGCTCGGTGGAACAGCGGCCCAAAGACCTGCTCAAAGACAGTTCTGCTCCTGGAGGGAGAACATTTCCTACCTGTCCATGCGCACTACCAAGTCGAGGCCACAGAGCGGTCTCAGGCCAGAACCAGGAAGAGATTTGGGTTTTTTTTTTTAAACTTTATTTATAAAAATTCATAATTTACCTCATACGAAATCCAAACGCAAGACAAAGGGTGCTTTTTAAACTCTAAAACTGCACAAATTCAGCGAGGAAGTGCGTGACTGGCATTAGCGGTTCCAACCGAGTTAACCGTAAATTAAATTACTGTGGTAAAATGGCCGCTGGCCTCATAATGGTTTAGCAGGATAGTCAAGTGGTAAACAAAAACAAGCATTTATTTTCATACACTCTTCATCTGGAATGAGGATTGGACATTCTGGCTTCTCTCTGTGAGCAAGTCTGCATCATTTTCATGAATGAAATGAAGATAGCAGATAAAGCCGGAATCTATTTTGGTTGACGACTTGTCAGAACTTGAGTGTTCTCCATGTAGGGGGGGGGGGGGCATGTCAACAGCAGGATAAAGTATGCCTCTGATTCCGATATCTGCCGACCGCTTCGAGCCCTGCGGCATCTGATTTGTTTCGACTCTAAAGACGACACATTTTGACATCAAAGTCTAAAAAAAAAAAAAGATGCATATCCCAGTCCTAGCACGCCGTTCAGAGTGAGGCTCTTCATTTGCGTGATGAACCCGATGCGTTGAACCCGCGTCAGCGGGCTCTGATCGCGCTGCGGTTACCATAGCTACGAGTCGGAACCTGGATAGCGCTTCTGTAATATTAGACAAAAACGAAAATGATGGGATTCTCGCACTCTCTCTGAATCTACACACAATACGCGGTTCTTATTTCTAGCATCTCTGCTTTGGGAATTAACATAAATGACATCTTAGACAAAAGGAGACAGAGGGCAGGCGAGGACTGAAACACGAAGCCCTATTGGCCCATAAAGCCCCGCTTCCATCCTCATAAACCAGCATCTCCGTTGGTTTGTGAACCCCCCCCGCCCCCCACACACACACACACGCGACCCACATGCCGACTTCGTCTGAATCCAGTATGGCTGCACTCTTTCCACGTCTTGTGGCCGAGGCACACAAGTAATTAATCGTGCAGCTCGTTCTCATGATCATCTGAGGTTTCCCTCAATCTGGCAAGAGAACAGTCGCTTCCTAATTTATCTTCAGCTGAACGGCACTCGTGAGCAAGAAAAGGCAAATTTAGGCTATTAATTAAAAACAGCAAACTGAAGGGGGGGGGGGGGGGGGTCTGTAATTAAAAGAAATCGCAAAAAGCCATTATAAATAAAAACTCTTCTTTGTGGCGTAGCATGACGCAATCATTGGCGTTTCAAATATCCGGCACTCGACCAGGAAAAACTCAAAGGTTTACTGCTGTGCGGCACATTTATGACTGGAGCAATTATATTCAATATAATCAATAAAATCCTTTCGTTGACAGCTCAGCGGTAAATCTGATTGCTCTGTGCTTTGTTAATTTAAGCATCACTTATTGTGGGATACGGTGTGAGAAGCCACTTCTCATGGAAATGAATTGCAGCTGTGTTCAGTGGCGAGTGAATAATACTGCAGGGCCATTAATGATATTGATCGTTTTAACAGTCGCACTAGAAATTAAAATCAAAGCACAAATATATCTTCTGAGACCGAGGCGACAGAGGATCCTCCATAAAACCAAAAGGGGCACCATTTAAAATGTATTCCTCACATATCAGAAAATAAACGCTGATACAGACCATGAGATAATAGCGCTGAATATTGAACCTCATAAGTGTCCAGGCAGGGAATCGTTTTCTCCCAAGTGTACATTAAAGCATAATTAAGAAAGCTCTGGAGACTTCAGCTGTGTTTGTGGATGAGAGCGATTTTGAGCAACTCCATTTTCACAATCTCACATCTCAAGAGGTCACATGTTATAAAATGGTTGAGTCAATCAATTAAATTGCAATACAAGCTGCCACAGTTTGCACATTCTGCCCGATAATAAGGTGTCTACGGGACAAGGAGCTGTCTTGACAGGCATCAGGAATAGCCCCGCTCGAGCTCTGCACTTCGGGGGATTACAAAAGCAAGTTCAGATCAGCCCAAAATATGATTTCATAGGTCACCCAGTTCTAGTTATAGAGCTCTAGGACTGCAGATTGGGGCTTGTTCCTCTGGAGAGCCTGCTCTGTGTAGATCAGTCTGTGCTGCAGAAATAATGGCCTCGGCTGCTGGAGGTTAGCTGAAAGCTAGCGACTAGCACTAAACTATATCAGAGATGCTATGCTCCACATGCTTTATAATCACATTCGTTCAAATGTAAAGTTGAAAGTAGCTGTGCGTAACAGCTGGATTTTGATCATTAATCTTCAGCAGCTGTGATAGATTTGCAATGCTATTAAATTTGGCGTCGGATCGATTTGCCACGGAGGATCCATCGCTCAAAAACAGGTTTGAACGTCTACAATGTAAAAACGATGAATTTAAAAATAAATCTGCATCACTGAGCGGCGGAGCTAGAAAGTGGGAGTCCCACCCTCTGACCTCTGACACAATCAGGAAGGTCAAGAGTCAGCGGGCTGGGGAGGGGGACAGGCGACATGCAACCACTGAGTGCGAATCTAAACTCATCTGCCAACGTAAATGTTTCGCATGCATCGTTGCGGTATTCATGGGAATTAGAATTATTCAGTAATAACTTCACTTCTTCAAACAGTAGATTCTAAAGGACACGTTTTAAACCACACTCGTGTAAACAAACGAGGCTTTAAGCAGGGCTTACGCAGAATGAAGTGGAAAGTCACCATCACCTGTCCTAAACAGGCGAGTTCACAGATGAGTGCCGAACGGCTATGGTGGCGTGTCGAGTTCAAGGTCAGTTAGGAAACGGCGTCAGAGAACAATCGGAGATTCAAGCTGCAGCACGAAAATGAGGTTTCCAGAGTTAGCCGCGAAGAAACAATCCTCAAAACGTAAAGTTGGGTCTCGGTGTGGTCAACAATGGCGGTCTAAAAGCCGGGCCAGACTGGGGCGGGGGGGGGGGGGGGGGGGCAGGGTGTGGCAGGGCAGCGGCGCCATGGTGACGGAGCGGGCTACGGCAGAAAGGGGATGCTAAATGAAGCCATTGTCTGGCCCAAGTGAAGCACATCACACAAAGAACGGCGCGCTGAAACAGCCGTACGGGCCTATTGTCGAGCCCCGGCAGAGAGCTGCAGGCCCACAGTTCATCTCCCACAGAGAGGCCGACCAGAGGCAGCCGCTGGCTCCTCAGCAGAACCGGATCATCACACCGGCCCGGAGGAACCGACTCGCCCGGGCCGACATCGCTGAACTAGTTTGGATAGCAGCAGAGGAAACGAGGGTTTTATTCTGGCCGACGCGTAACGTCCCGGCTGGGAGGTGGAACGCAGACGCAGCTCAAGCGCAGTGATAAAATCAGTGTCACATGTCATATCAGTTTATGTTGAAATGTAGATCTAGATGATCTAGTGAGGAACGGTTGCCCCCCCCCCCCATCATGGAACTGAGATTTGTTGCATGCCTCGTGAGTTCGTCTCACAGGTGAGTTGAGCAACGACATGCATCCAAACCGGATTTACTTCATAGCGCAGCCGTGCCTTCACCGACTGGCACGTCCTACTCGCATATTTCCTGCAGTAATTCATCCACTGAAAATAGTTCCTACCGCAAATAGGCATGAACTTATATTTGTATGCACACGCAGAATCAGTTATATCCCTCGTATTTCCCGGGACGCCGACATAAAAGCTGATTATAACAACGTCAATGAGCTTTAACTTCATTATGCTCATTGGGAAAACAGTCATGAGTTAATGAACCAGCCCTGCTGGCGTATGGTGGTCTGAGAGGCTCAGCTGTCGTGACAGCTACTCCTACAATACCCCCCCCCCCCCTGTTTGTTGTGTGTCATTACTCCGTCGTTGTTAATGCCACCCAACCACAGTGTTGAGTGAAACCCAACACCCGAGTGCGTCAACGTCGCTCCTCTGCGCACGACGCAGCCGCCGCTGGTGAACAACTGCTGTCAGCGGCGTGCACTTTCCTATGATCAGGCGCCGCCGGCCAACGTGCGCGTCGATTCTCCTGCAGTGCTGCTGACTGAAAGTGAGTCACAAGGCCGCAGCCCGTTTCACGGAGAGTCCATTTTATTCCGATTTCCAAGAACAGCGCGTCTCCGGCAACACGAGGAAGGAGAGATGAAACATCAACAGCAAAATGAAATGATATTTGCCGTAGCCTCAGGCCGCGGGCGCGTCGAGAGAACTTTCATAAAGCCGAGCGACAGCAGCCGACATGCTGAACAACAAGCTCGCCGAGGTAAAGACACTCTCTAAGGAGCGCGTGCACAATAAATAAGTCATACACGTGAAGCCCCCCCCCCCGTAGCAAATTGGCGGTGTGTGATTTTGGCATACATATATATAAAATAAACTGGTGTGAATACTGGTACTGCCCCCCTTTGATACGTCTGACCAGAAAATACAGTCGTTTCCACCACAACAGCATCAGTGCAGTCTGGGGCGAAGCAATAACAACCGGTGACGCAGGAGATTCAGAAATCAGAAACACCGGTTCAGAAAAGCAATATGCGTAATCCAAATGTCAGGGCCTGCCCGGGCGGATCTGCACCCCCACTCGTGTTTTTGTCTGCGCATCGACACTGTGGACAGAATAACAGCGCGGTACATCGTGTACGGCTTCTCTCGTGTTTACAGCGCAAACACGTCTGCGGATCCTTTCACAAGGCAGCGTAGGAACAAGCACACACAAGCAGCCCCCCTCCATGATTTAGGCCGTTCTAATTCTCAGGAATGCAAGCATTTTCCGATAAGTGCCTCGCCGAATAGGAGCCATCGCTGGAACGATCTTTTTGTGTCCCGCTCGGGGGCTGATCGCTAACTTTGTGGCTTCCGCAAGCGAGTAACCGACCGGCTCGCCGAAATAGTGATACAAGGTGAATATTAACTCAGAGTAGGTGATACTGTGTCACAGTATCCACACTCTTACGGTGATGCCACCATGAGCCCCCCCCCTAAATCGAATCTGCTTCACGCTAAATTCACTAAATGTTTTTGACTGATGCTGGAAACTCACTTCAAGAATTTGGAATCGGCAGCAATTTAAGAGTCATATTAGTTCCTACTGGCTCTGGACACGCGTTCCATTATTCAGAGATGAACGCTTCTGTACCAGCTCAGCTAAATGCTAGCGGCGTTGCCGCGTTTCCGTTCCTCTCCGCTAGTGCCTTGGAGCCCGATCGATATCGCGCCCCTGTTTGTATCTAACTTGTGCAAAGCGGTGGAACATCTGGAGTTGTTGCTATCCCTGCTTGGAGACAGCGATGGAGGGAAGGACGCTTCAGAAACTACTACAAAGCATCCCGGACAACACCCCCCCCCCCCCCCCCCCCCGCCCCCACCCCCCCCATCCATCAGCTCCTGGTACAACAAAGGAGCACCCGGACGATGAGAATAGAAGATCTTTTCTTCCTGTGGCAATGAAAATATACAGAAATCATTGTAGCCTTTGATCGCTTTGATTTTTTTATTGATGCACTTATTTCTGTGGAGCAATGTTGCCTCTGGGATTAAGAAAGTATCCTGATAACTTTATATTATTATTCCACAAAGGTTTTTAATGTTAAATACCTTCTCATGAAACAGTCAAGGAAGCAATAAAAAGTACAATCTGCAGTCTGCATCACAAGAATGGGCCGCAAAAGCAAGTGTCACCTGCTTATTAGAGGCTGGTTTCTCTCTTTCCTGATGCACGCGCGCACACACGCGCACACATACACGCACACGTGAAATGTAAATGTTGTGTCTTTCATGACTCGGAAAGTCTCGACATGCATCCTTTCATAATGTTTTATAATAAGATCATTGGATTTGGAGTTCAGCCTCCACAGCTCCACTCATTCCTCTGATGACCCCGTCAGGGTCTGTGGGTCATGGGGGGTGGGGGGGTGAGGGGCAGTCCCCCCCACCCCGGGGGGGGGCTTTCACTAGACTGGAGGCCGTTCATCTCACGCCACAGAGATGCATCTTGTAATCTGCGTGCTTCCTGCTGACGCCATTCTCGACCAGGTTTAGGGTCACTCACTCCGCTAAAGCCCAGCAGCTTCCACGCAGCTAGCGCAGACTGAACTAACCCCGGCAGGGCGGGCACCAACAACAAACCGAGCGCCCCCCCCCGGTTTAACTTTATTATCGCCCCTGTCAGCAGCGTTCTGTTTCCTAACGACGCGGGCCGCTTACCTCGTCGACATGAAGACTCCGCTCGGGGAACCGCGTCGTGTCCACAAGTCCATCCAGGTGAGCGGAAAACGACGGAGTCCAGACCCGGACGAGACGACTCGCTGGTTGGTCCGGGGCTGCTCGTGACGTCATCGCGCTGCTCGTCCGGTTAAATGCGCATGCGCCACTTCTTTGTCACGCCGGTGTGGGTCTGGTGCCTCATGGGGGTTGTAGTTCATGGAAATGATTGTCTAGTCAGAAACTGGGAAACACCTGACATGTTTTCCATAGACAAACCTTTAATGGGCATCGTCTCTCATTATCTTTTTTATTATTATTATTATTATTATTATTAAGATAAGCTATTTATATAAAACGCAGTTTGCCCAAAGGATTTGACAGCACTGTATTTATTTGCAAATGATTGGTAGCTTGTGTGATATGAAATCTGCACTTTCTTCCTTGTCAACGTTTGCTGACTGAATTAGTGATCAACATGTAAACAACAACAACAGCAAGCCACACATTTGGGCGGATAAACAGTTGTTGTGCGTTTACATTTTGCACCATCACCTGAGGACCTGAAAGGTTTCTGTGTGCCGTTTGCATGTTCCTCCCGAGTCTCTCTCGTGTTTCTGTTCCCTCCAGGTTCTCCAGATTCCTCTCTTCACTAACATCACGCAAAAGATGTCAAATAGTGACTAAATAAATCAATAATCACAGGAATGAAGGTGAGTCGGATTGGCTGTCTATCTTTTGTTGTGGCCCAGTGATGAACTGGCGACTCATCCAAGGTGTACACTGCCTACTGCCCAAAGCTGGGATAGGCTTCAGTAAATAAATGTTTGCACTTTGCATTAAACCTGTAAAAAAAAAGATCATTACGAATCTACCGCGTCTCATCAAACTGAACACAACTTGCAAGCTGTTTGATAAGGAACAGGACGAGGTTCTTTATTGTCGACTTTTACAGAACTGAATCTGTGAGAATAGTTTATGCAGCAAACAGACATGTCCGCTCTGCACTGTGTATAGGTTAGTGCATGATAGAGGCGGGCCATCACAAAGCACAAAACGATGGGACAGATGGCAGATACGCTGGTGTTACTGGTGTTACTGGTGTCACTGGTGTGACGTCGACTCGGGATGGTCTGAAGCAAATCTTAGGTTGGAAAATGAACATTTGCATTCCAGAAATGATAACTAATCAGCTGATCCATCAATTATTGATACTCACAGCAGACTCCCGTTTAAAACTATAGCTCTTCTGATGTAGTTTGCTGCTTAAATAAATGTTTGTCGAGAGGGAAAATAGAAATATGGTCACTAGTTCAGTGGAGGAGCAGCATCAGCAGCACCACGTAGGTCCTGAGATTATTTCAAGTGGAGTGGAGAGCTACTCAGCAGCTTATACATAAGGAAATGAGATTATTACAAATCAATTTGCCAAAGCTCAGAAGGTGGTCTGGTGATGCTTTCAGTTTTGTTTTTTTACATTGTCTGGATTCCACAAGTGCTTCCATTAATACATTTGAGAAGATATTGCCTCTTGCAAGAAGATTTCTGAAACGAGGCCCAACTTATTATATACTGCTGGGGCTAAATTAAACGGCAGACATAATTTAAATGACCCAATCAATATTAACAAACAAAACTGCCACATCATCAAATGAACATGTCTTTGATTCACCTTTTCCCAACTTCCATGGAATTAAACGTTAAAATGGATCCTTAATTCCGATTGATCTACATTTGTGATTGTTTTTGTAAAAAAAAACAAAAAAAAACAGACAGATGGGATTCTTTCTTGTAAAGCAGAATTGTATTTGTTTCCCATTTCAGTGACATTTGGACTGGACGACCAAATAAAAATAAAAGCTTTTGTAAATTGATCCAGTTCATTGTTTACCATCTAAAGTGTGACCTTTACTAATTGGTAAGAAGTAAGAAGGTATTCTTTTTCCTGCCAAACATCCAACAACTGTTCTGAATCCACATTCTGGCTGAAAGAACAAACGTTGCAACGTTGTGCGCTGTCAAAGTATAGTCGTCATCATCATGTCAATAAATCGGAGTCTGACTGGTCTTTGTAGTTCACTCTGAGGATTTGGCAACCTTTTCTTCTATTTCAATTGTCCGCAAATCTAGAACATCTGATCAAAATCCTGGCAGCTAATAATCATTAATAGCAGTTGAACTGAGATTGTCTCACACGCCGACATTTCAGCATGATCGTACGCAATACTGGAATTTAAACTGTTTAATCCACATTTACCTTTGGTGGTTAGACTGCAGCAAAATTAAATAGAATACATTCTTCTATGCAAATCTTTTTTCGTGCAGTGGCCAAGTTTCCATCCATCCATCCACTTTCTTCCGCATTTCCTCTTTGCGGGTCCATGGGAGTTGCTGGAGCTTGCCGTGGGTGATAGGCGGGGTACACCTCGGACGTGTCGCCAGCGAATCCCGGTATGGCAGATTTGTGCAATATAAAAACATATATCTTTTAACAGGGATTTTTGCACTGGAAAAAAAAACAAAAAAATGGTAATTTTCTAACCATGAGAGATGAATTAGCATTAACTATATATACAGTGTCATATAAATCCGTGCCACCAGAGAACATATCAGATAAATGTGAACGCTGCAAGAAATACTGAGACAAAGATTCGTGTTTTATTCTTCCAGCTGATGTCTGATACAGAGCTCACACTGAATCAGGTAAAATCAAGTTGAGGAAATGAGACAGCAATAGGTGTGTGCGTGTGTGTGTGTAGAGGGAAGTGGGCACCAGGAGTGGTTTCAGAGGTTTTCGTATTTGCAGTGCTAGTGTTTCATTGTGTGTCCACGTGTGTGCGGCTGTAAGTACGTGTTTTCCAGAGATTGGTGCTCGCTGCTTCAGGAGTTTGTGAGAAGCACAAGTCTGGGGAAGTTATGGTATGGCCACGGGAAGGAGGCGAAGCACCAGGCTCCTTTGTTTCACTGCTCTCTAGTTTGTAGTCCAGCTGTTAGCCAGGGGTCAACGCGAGGCGCTATGCCAAGGTGCGCTGCCGAGGCTTGATCCTTGGATAGAGCTGCAAGCAAACCGGTCAGAGAGGAGAAATGTTCAACGTGAACTTTGACTTGCCTGTGTTTTTTTTATTTCATGTACTATATTCAATTCAGCTTTATTTCTATAGCGCCAGAACACAACAGAGCGTTAGCTCAAGGCAATTTACAGGTGTAGCACAGAAAGTCCTGCAGGGGAAGTCAGAACCCAACTTGACCCACACAAGCAAGCACCTTGATGATGGAGGCAAGGAAAAACTTCCCTTTAACAGGCAGAAACCTTGGACAGAACCCAAGAAGTGCCTGAATCGTTACATATTTGGTTCTTACCCCCAGCAGGTTGCGGGGCACGTAGCCCTCGTTGTCCTCGAGCCGTGCCCACCACCAGTCAGTCTCGCTGTCGTCCTGTCGGCGCACAATAGTAATGGCGTCCCCCTCGCTGAACGGCAGCTCGTCGGGGTTCTGAGCTTTGTAATGCCACAGAGCATACACCGTGCCCTTGTTCATCACGCCCAGTTTCTCCTGAACACCTGCATATGAGGATCCAGAGCAGTCCGTCAGTCTCTGGCCCCTCCACTTTGCTCCTATCCCTCCGTTTTATGAGTTTTTTTACGGCGCACGTGCGCCCTTCCTTTAGGGAAGGTTCCTCACCGTATAGAAACTGGGAGCACTGGATGAAGCCCTCTTCCATCTCCTCGCATTTATCGGCAGCAGTCTCCACGTCACTGATGGTGCTGGCAAAGATGGCAGCCCCCGACTCAACCAGCAGCTTGCAGAGATGGACACTGTTGCAGGACGCGGCACAGTGCAGTGGAGTCCTTGTTCCAGCAAACACAACGAGAGAAATGAGTGGATGCAACAGCGGCCGGCGCAAAAGGTGGCGCGAGCTACGATCTCACCATCCATCGCTGTCTGAAGCGTTAACGTTGACCCCAAAGTCCAGCAGGAACTTGACTATGTGGTGATGTCCCGCACACACTGCGTTGTGCAGAGGTGTGATGCCCTCGTCATTAGCGGTGCTGGGATTCTCAACCTGCAGAGAAAAGGACCGGGATTCAAAAACGAGCGCCGGTCCTACACGGAAATCAGCCAATTTAAGTACTGTAGTGTAACGGCGCACCTCGTAAATGATCCGCTGGACCAGGTCAAACTCTCCCTCCAATGAGGCGTCGAGCAGAAGAGCCAGAGGGTTGAACTTCACCCTGAAGCCATGGCCAGTGCGCTCAGAGTCTGGCTTCTTGAGGTTTGTGCGCTTATCCTGTAGCAATAAAGAGAGGAAGGTTCCATTGATAATGGAACTGCATACGTTCAGTAATCAACCGGCTTCTATGCGCCTCTCACCAGGAGCTGCGACACTAAAGTGCCCCCCTCCTCAGGAGTGGAGACTTCTGGCACTGGGCTCGGAAGCAGCGCCTCATTGTTGTTGTTGTCACCGTCGTCCTTTGGTCCCTCTGCTTCGGTAGGATCCCTCGGCCCTTCCGGCTGTGAGGGGGCTGGCTCGTTGTCATCGTTGGATGACGGTGGAACCTTGGAGCCCGGCTCCTCCATCCCTGCTGGTGGGGGTGCCTCTGGGGGGAGGTCGCCATTGTCTGTATGAACCCCCGGACATCCGGCGGGATTAGCTGGCTGATAAAACGGCGTTCCGTTACCTGCGCTGTTCCCACTTCCTGATCCGCCGACGCCGCTTCCCTCTATGCCTCCTGCTAGAGTGTTGAATCTCTGATACAGCAGTTTCTGGATGTTGGGTCCACTCGGGCCCTCCGGTTCCGTGATGGAGCTGCGCTTCTTGAGCGGCCTCGGTGCGTTGGCCAGCTTTTTACGGAGCACCTCCAGATCCGCGTCACTTTGGTAGCGCAGTGGGGAGTGCACCATGGGCGTCAGCTTTGTGGGGCTCAGTGGACGCGGAATATTCTCCACGCTCGGGGGAGGCGCCGAAGGCTCCGCGTGCTGGTAGCAGTCGTGATCTTCAAATTCTCCATCGAGAGCATCCTCGCCGCCGGGCTGGCCTTGGAGCAAAGGGAAGGCCCCTCCTGTCGGGACCAAAGGCAGGGGCGAGGGGGGTGTCGAGCTCGAGGGGAGAACAGGCTTTCCGTATACTAGAGACAGACACACCAAGGGGAATTATTGGAGAGCAATGTAATCAATACTATTTGCAATATTAATTAACCGGTAAATTATTTCATGATGAATTAATTTCGGCAAAAATAACTTTACATTTATAAGCAGACAAAACTGGATTATAGAAATGCAGCAATACTGAAATTAAAGAGACTCAATCCAGTCCATAAATCATGGCACGAATGAACCGAGATTAAGAGACAAACTACACGACAATGAAAATGCATCGCGTCCTCTTATCACTGGGCCGTCCCTCGACAGCAGGCTCACCGGCTTTGAGCGCTGGCTTGAGAGGCTGGCTCTTTGGCGCTGCCTGCTGGAGGTACATGTGATAGATGGAGCTGGAGTTCATGGTCGGGGGCCCCTTTCGTGGGGACTGGGGTCGTGATCCTCTGTCAGGGACGAAGGGGCGCACTGCAACAGCTGGCGGGGGATCAAGTCGCTCGCCCAGCCCAGGGGGGAAAAGGGGTGCGCTGGGGTGGAAGGTGGGGCTCGGGGGCACCGAGATTCGCTGCTGAATTTGCTGCGAGGACGAGCCGGCGGAGGCGGGAACACGGGGCCAAGCAAGGGTAGGCAGGTTTGGGAGTGGGCGAGGAGGAGGCGCGTCCTTGCGGCGCTCCAAGGAGCTGGCGGAGCTTGCTGAGATGAGGTGGGAGCCATAGGGAGGTGGCTGCGGCTTGGCCATGAGGGGGGAGGGCAGGGGCATTTTTGAGTCCTGCGAAGAAGCATGAAGGTTACATTTAGTTAAAAGGCCGAAACTAAAAACACGATTGTAACGCCAGAAAGTAACAGCTTTAAAAGTGGTGGACGATGTTGAGCTGAGCTGGTAGTCCAAGAAAAAAGGACCAACCTTTTCCGCACTTGAAACAACGGGCGAGCCCGAGGGGGGGCTCTTGCGTTGACTATCGGACCCCGAGTCCCGTCTCTCAGGAGGCTGTAAAGATGTGCTGGTCTTGCCAGCGGTGGAATAACCGGCATCGTTAGCTAGAATAAAACAAAAAAAAACAGTAAGTATACTACAAGAGAAAAGTTAAAACACACCCAATGATTAAGGTGATCTACCAGAGCAAGGCCTGAACGCTGACTTATTTTTGCTTTTGACATTTCTAACAGATATCTGTACCACTCTGACCTAAGATAACGGAAGATCTGGAACGAGACAACTCGGAGTCAACTCCTCATGCAAGGGCCATAAAGTAAAATCAATCAAAAGTCACTGTAGAGGAAATGTTTCCGGCAGGCCTGTCAATGGGGCAACAATCCTCAGGCGTCACTTCACTCCAACGATGGACATGAATGTGCCTGCATTAGAACTGGCTTCTGACTTCTTGCACCTCGACGAATGACGTTTTAATCTAGTTACCTGTGCTAAGTATTTGCCAGACTGCACAACTACGACTGGTGTCAGTACTCTTTGTGAGATTAACAGGGTTGCTTTAAAGTGTGCGATTAAAAACAACATTAGGGAGAAAGAAGATGGAAAAAGGACGATGCAAAACAAAACAGCTGCTGTATGATCTGAAAACGATTTCAATAAATAAAGCCACGCTGTATCTTTAAAAAGTTCATCAACATAAAAGGAAAAATGCATTTGATGCAAATTTATATCAACTTTCCACGAAAACATCCTGAAACATAAAGAATTGCAAGAGACTAAAAACTGATCCGGGTCTTCATCGCAGCCCGTTTCTGAAGACGGATCTCATGTCGTCATCCTTGCACAGACTCTACGGTCAGAAGTGACGGCTGCTGAATGAATCCAATAGAATGTGAACACGGGCAAACCAATAATCTGGAGCATGATCAATGTCTGGAGTCAAAGTCAAAATGATCTCAAGGCAAAATGAAATGGATAGATGGATGGATGGTTTGCACACACAGGATCGTTTCCCAATGTCATCTATGGGCGTTAAAGGACTGTAGGGGGCAGCAAAGTGTTCAAGAAGGCACTGCAGCTATAGTGACATCATCAGTCAGTCCACAGAAGAAGCACTAGAAGATAATTGCCACCATGAGGGACAGTGAGAGTGTGAATGTAATATGGGGGGGGGGGGTTGAGGTTCCTGCGCTATGTTTGCACGGGAAGGTTCAGGAAGTGCCGCCGTTCTGCTCATGCAGCGTTGTGCACTCACGGGATGTGCCGTCAGAGCCAGTGGAGGCTCCTGTGCCCGGCTGTGATTCTGGAAGGGGATGGGCTACCGGGTCCACAATGATGTCTAAATCGGACACCTTCCAAGGGCCGGGAGGCTTTCGCACACCGTCTGCCCCAGGAAGAGTCACCCCCACAACCCCACGGCCAGTTAAACCAGAGATATCACACAGAGCAGACAGCAGAGACACACAGAAGTGGAGGGGAGAGAGAGAGAGAGAGAGAGAGATGGAAGGGAAAGGCGGACGTTACACAGGCAGGAAAAACCAGAGAGATCAAGCAAAGGTGGAAAAGTAACTGAAAAGTCAGGCTGGAAAGAATCAGAAAGAAAGTCACAAGCTGTTCATGCACGACGACTTAAATGAGTAGCGGCCGCAAATATTTGCTCCGGGATTGAATTTATTTCGGCTTGTTCTAAATCCATAAACACAGATTTTCTTTCTTCCTCTTACATCGAACTGTGACAAGAAAGGAAAACTCTAAATGACAGCTTAAACCAAACAGATAATTGATCACCTGTACCGACCTGTTGCCTTTTGTGTTTGACCTGGAAGAATGACCACTGTTAATCTAACGTCGTGGGACTGCACTAACCTGGCTTGCTGCCGCCATGATGGTTGGCTTGGTTATTAACGCCCAGAGTCTGAGGCTTCAGCGGTTCCGGTGGCATGGTGTAGCCCACTTCCTGTCGGCCTGGCACAGGGACCTGGATGTATGGCCCGACAGCAGCGACCCGGCCCAGGGTACCAGGCGCAGACTGTGGGGAGGGGGGCCCGTTGGCTCTATTCAGCTATCAGGGGAAAACAGTCAGAGGAGACTGACATGTCAGATGGGCTGACAGAGGGAAAGAGTCATTTCAAGATTTCTATTTCACGTGTCGGAGCCCCCCCCCCCCACGGTAGATGCCCAAAGAAGACACGAGCAAAGACTGCCCCACTAAGACTGAACAAGCAGAGAGAATTCTAGTCTTTCTTGTAGGTCTGAACAACATCTTAATGAGGGGATGAGTCGGTCTTAGTCTTACAGGAAGGTTCTCTTTTTGACGTGCCTCAGCTTTTTTCTTGTAGAGGCGCTCCCGCAGCTCGCTGATGCGCTTGTCCATGAGCGTCACTTCCATGTTGCGCTTGTTAAGAAGCTCCTTCTGCTGCTGCAGCTTGCTGTTCTGCTCCTGGTTCAGCTTGTTCCGGATCTGTGGACGATCCGAGCAAAGGCAAAGGCGAAGGCTCGGTGAAAGCGGGCCACTAAGACAATGGCTGCTGCCACCGCTGTGTGCAGGGTGACAGAAATTATAAAGGAAAACAAATCTTATTTAAAAAAGTATTACAAAATACACGCAGATGATCGATTATCAATATATATTTTACATTTTCGTTTTCCTATTGACTAATTCCTTGGGTACCTGAAGCTCCTGGTAGAGCTTGCGGAGCTCTAGCGCTGCAGCACCGGTTACTTGGCCCCCCAGTGCCGTCTGTACGCCATTGAGCTTCCCCCTCCGTAGGTCCTCGAGCTGCACGCTCAGCTGCTCCACCCTTAGCACCGCCGACTGGAGCTCCGCCTGCTTCTCTTGGAACAGGCTGCTAACTTGCTCGATCTCCACCGCTGGATGCGAGGAATCGCGTCAGCTCAGTCATAATCTGCGTTTAGCTCAGTTAGCAACTTTTAGCATGGGTGCTACGATACATACACAGGTTGCCATTGATGACCTTGCTGTAGTCCACCTGGCCTCGCATCGCCCGGATCTTCTTGAGTTTCGCCTCCTGGCCCTCCACGCGATCTTTAAGCCTCTGTAGCTTCTCACTTTCTGAAACGGTTTGCTGCTGCCGTCGCTCCTGCTGCTTCAGATAACGCAAGCGTTGCTCCTTCAAATGACGAGACGGGAGATCGACATTTAGTACGAGTACAGGCAGGCGCGCAAAACCATCCAGTGAGGACAGTCTCCTCCGTCATAGTGGAAGGAAGGAAAGCTGAACAGATTTATCTACTCAATGTTTAGATTTTTAGAAGCAAGCCATCAAAAGTCATCTTACGACACTTGTTGAGAGCCTAAAACTAGGTTGAGGCTTTTTTTTTTTAACTGTAGGAACGAAATGGAATCACGTGTCGTCTGAAGGCTGAAGAAATGGTCGGACGACTTCATCTCTCTTCCCCAACTGAGAATTGCTCTAGTTAAGGTCCTAAAATTGGAAACGACAAGCAAAGGTTTTCCACATGACCGCAGGGCTTTGAGTGGGGCCTACTTTTCAGATGCCACCACAGAGGCAATAAATCGCGTTTCTATCCGTGTGTCTACAGTGAGCTTCGCCCTGCACGGCTTGTCGGTACACTTTGGTGCAGCAAAGTCGCACTCAGTTAATGTAGTATTAGTTTTGTGGAGGATTGCCTAATTCCTTCCATTATAAAGACAAAGTCTACATTTTCTAAACACTGTAGTGAATTAATGAATCCTTTGCTTTCCTTTGAGGCGCGGCCCCACCTGCACATCATTGGTGTGACAGATGTCAAGCTGTGTTTAACAGAAAGCCACGTCCGTGCTGCGAAACAAAGCGCATCAGATTGAAACATTTCATTTGGAAAACAAAGATGACATTGCCTTTAAAATATTCAGGTTAACGATTGAAGATCAAAAAGGACGACAGGCTAACCTTTGCGACGAGCATCTGCTGCTGAGCCTCAATTTGCTGCTGCTGCCGTGTGGCCATCTCCTGCAGCTCTGACAGCGTGAGCTCCACACGCTGACCCCCCACCTAAACACACACGCAGGACAGAAGCGGTCAACACACTGAAACCCGAGCAACCATCTATTCTAGACTGATGCTACACCAGACACTGATCAGTGTGTCAGTGGTAAGTGTTTATATTAAAGTTTTTAATTGTTATGAGAACATAATCCAAATGAATGTTATTCAATTCTGGTTCCTGGTTCCTCCACCTACAGAATCCTGACCGGACTGAGAGTCTTACTGACATTTGATGTGTGTAGCATCAAAAAAAATACAGTACCGGTATTCATTTTTGTTTTAATAGTAAATTCATAAAATAATTCTTGCCATGGTACAGAATCTATGGTGCTTCATCTCCTTCGTGGTTCCAAATATTTAATAGGTTTACAAACACAAAGGAGAAGAGAAAACAAGCAGACACAAAAAAACATTTTGGGATGTCACTTTGAAAAACGATCTCATTCAATGCCGTTCACGTCTGAAGACGTTTTTTGAAACCCAAACATTCACTGCCAACTCTGACTTTGAAATCTTCCTCTCTTCAACGACCAATAAGACTGGAACAGAAAGAGGAGACTTTAACCTTTCATTTGGTAGATTCGGTGTTTGCATAGTCGTATTACAGAATATTCTGTGGGACTTGGAATGTCTGGCAAAATGAGCATAAACTAGGGCTGAAGATGGCTGGCACTGAATGAGTTAAGTATAAAATTAATTTACTTGTGTCGTAATAAAAAAAAAAAAAGGTTAAACTCCAGAAATGTTTCCAATGAAGGCCCATTGAGCCAGGAATCTGCATCGCTCTGTTTTTAGAGCTCTCAGACACACCAAATTCTCTCTTCCCCACAACCAGACCTCTGAAAGTAGATTCTACAGTCAGTGGCTGCTCTATTCATAGTCAATGAGCATTGAATACAGTCATCGGAGCTCAGAGCAGAAATGCAACGCCCAACCGCTTCCAGACCTCGCCTTTTGAAAGCGTGAAAGCAGGAGGCGGAGGAAAAACACTTGAGATTGATAATGGCAAGTTCCAGCTTTACATTGGCGTCGTAAGCTCCTAAACACGAGTCTAGAGAACTGGGGACACAAGACAAAGCCCGGGAGACAAAATAAACTCAGCAAACATTTGGGTGAAGTGTTTTCACTGGACTGGAAGTGGCAGATGCTTGAGAGACTCGTCTCGTGTGGATCAAACATGCTTCTTGTCTGGAATTTGATTTTTACGACATTGGAAAGTGGAGCCAAAACTCATCTCTATTGGTCTCGGTGCTTGTGATAGTGTGTGTGTATGTATGTGTGTGTGTGTGTGTGGGGGGGGGTATATGATCAGACACACACACATACAGACGGTGATGAAGAGGGATTATTGATTTTGTCTTAGAATACAGGAACGTAATTATTCACTACAACTCCAGAACAAAGGAGGGAAAAGATACAAGACCTGAACTTTGACTAAATTATAAGCAGAAGAGTTTCAGCTTTTTTCCTCAGTTGGACTAAATTATCTCTCGTTTCGACTGCTGGTTGGAAATAATCATTCTGAAGGCATCATCTTGGATTTAAGGGAAGGATGAATTAACTCATCTAAATAATAAAGAGCAGACAAAATACGCAAACAATTATGAATAATTGCAGTTCCTGGACCTGACTGACACGGGACATTTTGTTTTATTGATGCGTTTCCCCATTGCTAGTTATGACTCAAACTCTCAGGGAAGTTTGAAGCAGGAACCAGAGAGAACTTTAAATATATTATATTGGGAAGATTGCAAATGTTGTCCAAATAAATGACTTCAATACAGCCGATGTGCAAAACTGGGATATAAAGTATGCACAGTCACATTCCCCTTCCCTTTGAGGCACCGCTGCTCTTTATGAGGCAGTGCTCCTCCCAGAGATGATCGGCTCTGCTCTGGGGTGGGGGGGGGGGGTTTGGGCAGCAGCCCGTGTAAAAGCCAAAGCAATGATCCTCTTATGGGCCGTTATATCATCCAGCAGGCTGAATGAAATAATCTGCTAAATCAGATATCAGGAAGAAACCCGGGAGGTTAGAGGGAGCCAGTCATGCAACTCTTGTTTTCCTGTGGGGGGGGGGGCAACAGTGATATTTTCTACCTTTCATGCCATATTCGGGGGTTTATTAACGTGTTTGGACAGAGTGTTGTGAGAACAGTCTGTTAATAGTCGGTTTCTATATCTGTAAATGTAAATTGATATTTCCTGAACACGAAGGCTGACGCTTCTCCAACGACCGCTCCACCTCCAGCTGCACTGTGAATCTCCCTGCGTACCCCTTAAGGTCGAATCTGTTACCGCAACGCTTTCCTATCCTGAAATCTGGGACAGATGGAGACAGACAGGATGGCCACGCCAGAAGCTGCTTTTTACACACAACAGTGGGTTCCCCTTTACAGTGGGATTAACCCTTTAACAGTTTACAGGGTCCAACGTACGTACACGTTGAGATTCTGAGAGATTTACCTTCCAGAGACTGGAGATTATCAACCAAACCGTATAGTTGTAAAAATCGAGCCGGGCATTGTGAATGGATCTTAAAGCCACCAAGATTAGAAGTACGTTTTGAGGCGTGTTAGAGAAGAACAACATGCTGTGCACAGATTATTTTTGATGTGTGTCTGGACGATTTCATTTGTGCAGAAAACGTAAACGGTTAACCGATAATTAAATTACTACCGTGCAAAGGTTTGATGATAACACTCTACGTCAACGTTAACAAAAAGTAGTGCAGGGTTCATCACCAGGCTAACAAGCTTCCACTCTCATTTTGTCCTCAAAAGGTGCACGTTAGCCTAGCATCTAAGCTTAGCATCAAGATGGGTCTGCCCAGATATTAAACACAGAGACAGAAAGCTCACTGTTTAGGAATCTGACATATCTAGAACTGATTTGGTGGGGGGGGGGGGCATTTTCCTGTACATCGATTTAATCTATCTTTATGCGTCTTTCAGATTGAATTCTCTCAAGGTCTGTCCTTTACAATTGATTCCAGGCGTTTACATTTCTTCTTTTAGTTCTGTTATATGGTCTTTTATTGTGAAATATAGATTTTGCTCAATTAACTACCGCCCTAATCTAGGAGAGAAAGATGGAACCAATTCTTTATAAAACTAAATTGAAGTTAATGCAGCTACATTTCTGCTTTAAAATCATTTAGAATAGATAATCCTAATCCAATCTCACCCCATTCTCATTGTGCTTCTCTCCAGCGCTCCCAGTACTCCGACTCGTCTGATCCTGAGACTGCTGACTCCCTGTCAAAAAGAAAAAAAGAAACAGGCAGAACAGAAACACACACACGTGAACAACTGTGGCTTCAGAGCTATTGTTAGAAATGGTTTGAGAACTAAGTGACAGGATTTTAACATCTGGAATGAGGACCGCTGGCCGAAACCACCAGACTCAGTCAAGTTCCAACCTGATATCAAACGTGAATTAAAACCAGGATCACTTCCCATTCAGATGAATGAACAAGCGGTGCATGTTTAAACAGGCAAACCGATTCAATCCCGTCCCCACCGGGATTCAGGTGAGTCAGTAATCTTGTGCAGGGCTGGTTTCGCTGGTTGTTTAATCTGAAGGTATTTTACAGCTGCCTTTTTTTTTGTGTGTTGCTAGACTACAAATACAAAAAAAGATTAACCTTAGGGCACTGTGTGGAAATGTGTACTGTGCAATAAATATTCTATTCTACCGTGTGAAAGCAGAGCACTGACTGATCCCTTTAACATCCCCGCCAGGCATCAAACTTCAAATACAAGAAAGCAGCCAAAACCAAAACTCCTAAGACTCTATCCCCAGGGCGAGCGAGGGAGAATATCGACCGACAGCAGCGTCCAACAGCTGAGCAGCCACGAAAAACAGGTGTCAGGAACCCCCCCCCCCCCTCCCCTTGACTCGTCTCCCCAGGCTTCTGAAAGTAGGAGACCACACAGCGCAGGAAAATCAACAACCCATCAGACAGAGGAGAACGCGCCGCACCTTGATCGCTGCTCTCGGTCGGCGAGTCTTCGTGCCGCAGGAAGAACTTGACTTCTTGTTTCCGAGGCCCCCATTTCTGCAGATGTTCATACATCATGTGCTCGAAAGGAATCGCTCGCTCTGCCAAGACGGAGGCAAAAAGGAAACGGGGGGGTTCTATAGTGCATGTCCGAAAGTCAGACGCGTCCTCTGCTGACACTTAAAAGCTTATTTGTCTTCTCGCCAGGAGTTTGACTGAAGCCACGCCGTTAACTATTGGACAGACATGAAGGTACAGTACAAAAACTGGACACGACAGGAAACAGCAGCCTCGTCTTTGAGCCAAAAGTCATAAAAAAAGTGTAGATGAGTGTAGAAATTAAAGTGTTGCATAAAAATTTTCTGGCTAGCTGTTTCCTCTGAGCTAATAGGCAGATTGCTAAACTAAAAATATAATATTTCCAATGCAGCCGTTTTATCATGTCATGAAGATTTAAACTTTTTTTTTATACACAAACGACCTGAGAGAAGGAAATAACTTGATTTATTCATTTAGCCTTTACCGGTAGATTCGACCAGCATCAGAGAAGAGATGGAATTTGGGTGCGTTTTGCTGCCGATGTCCTGAAAACTTTGATCATTTAATCTAAATCAATAAAGATCATTACACAGAAAGACCTACGATCACGAGTCACCCCATCCTCTGTGTCTCTGGATGATTTCAGAAGATAAATCAGACGCTGTTTGCACAGTGATGGCGAGAGAAAAAGAGACAGGGTTTTAGGAGGCTTTGGGGGGGTGGGGGGGGGGCAGACAGCTGCATTGTCGTGCAGGTCTGCACATCACGGCCTATTAAAGCCCTCGGCTGGGACGTTGTTTTCGACAGGGAAGTGGCCCCTCAGCAAAAAACAAATGCTGGTGACATGTCAGCACGGCCGTGGAGAAGAGAGCAAATCACGTGGGCCGAGTGGAATCCACTCTGACAGACCACCAGCACGTACCTCTTCTCACATTTGTGCTTCAAGTGACCTATTCTGGTCAGATAGTATATGATCAGACTGAATTGGAACAAACAAACAAATCGCCAGCTTTTGTTCGTCCGACTGTTAGCAAGATAACTCCAAACGTTCTGGACGGATCTTCATTGTATTTTCAGGAAACGTTGAGAATGTTTCCAGGAACAGACAATTCAATTTTGTTGATGATCCAGAAGAGATCCTGGATTATGGATCCGTTTGAAATTTTCTGTAACATTGCAGTGACTGGAGCTACAACATTTGCTCCTCAATATCTCAGTTGATTATTGACCGTTGTTTATGGAATTTGACACAGTCGCGTAGGGAGGGGGCCTCCATCTCACCACCAGAATGTCATCTGGATCTGATCGAGGATGGAGTCGGGAAACAATATTACATTTTAACATTGAAAACCCCATTTAGAGGTCAAAAAACTGTTAAAAGTACAACCCCAATTCACTTTTACTTTTCATGGTCGGTGTATAAAGATAACAAGAACAAGCTAGAACCTTTTGGTGATGATCCAGATCACGATGTGGACGGTGTGGATCTAATTAGGAGGGGAATGTGCTGCTCGGCAGAGGTCTGTGCTCTCTGAGTGCTTTTCTAGTTTATTTAATGAAGTGCTAGTTTTGTGCATAAATAAGGGAAGCCTGAGGCTTCAGCTTCCTGAAGCTGAACTCCAGACAGAGTACTGAAGCGACCCGATAGGTGATCGCTCCACGCGTTACTGCCGACACTCACTCCAAGCGCTTTCTCTGCTCACCGTTTCCTCTCCACACCTCTGCCAGGTGGCAGCCGCTCTCGCCGGGCTCTTTGCAGAACTCCACGACGTCCTTGCACGTCGTCTCGGGGGTGATGGGCACCTCGGTCACAGCCTGCTCGCCGTCGCTGAGGTACACCGTCAAAATCATCTGGAGAGGAAATGAAAACGGGAGGAGACGAGAAGAGGAATGGCAAAAAAAATGAGTTCCGTAAGAAATATAAAGACGTGGTTTCAGGGCAAATCTCAGCTAAATGCTACATTCTGCTGCTCAAGAGGAGCAACCGCTGCTTGAGCTGCTGAGGGACGCATGCCTGTGCCTGCCTCACGTCTGTTTACTATGATTAAGGCCTGCCATTACGTTTGAGAAGTAAAGTTTAGGCTGAGAGGCGAAGCTCAGAGATTACAGAAAGACGAGCCCCCGCACGCTCCTCTCTGTGTTCACGTGAAAATAGAAGCAGAGCTCACCGATTTATTTCAACGTAGTAGACAAATAACGTTCAGGAGGTTGTTGAGTCAGGGAAACTACAACCCCTCCATTCCAGCTTGTTTGTACCTGCAGCTTTCGGTCTACCTGCACAAACGTAACTGCAGAAGGTGAAGGAAATGCAACGTCACAACAACGGCTGAAAGTTATTCCATCAGCTCAATGACGCTGCTCGCACAGTTTAATTCATGTGCCTCGTTTAGACCAAGCTAACTGGACTGAGGCTGGATGTGAGTGGCAGCAACTCTTCCCACCTCAATACTTCCCCTATCAAAATGAAAGGATCTGCATTCCGTGCTTGTGATGGCACGGATTTTCTCTTTACGCGTAACGATGCACGTGTAATACATGCTAACAGACAGAAACGCAAGACGTGCATAAAATCCTGATAGATTCTGATAACAAAATCACCAGCAAATGATTTTTGTTCATAGTCACATACCTGCTTCCACATTTGTTTAAAAAAAAGTATGTTTTTTAATCAGCCCTGATAAGGGAGCGCTGGTACAGAAACCTTTTATGGACGCATGGAGGCAAGATTTTAGCTCAGAACACATTCAAGTAAAATGCAAAGAAACAAAGCGATGAAAACTAATTATGAAACATTACTTCCACTATCACAGCGCTGCCGAGACCAACGACTACAACACTGTTTGCATAATGCTCACAATGTCAAAGCCCATCAAAGGGAATCGCCTTCTAGGATTACTGTGCATCAGACCGTTTACACCATGTAGTAAACTGTATTACATCCATGTATTTTATTTATCGGGTACTCAAACGTACAGCATACACTACTCGTATTATATGTGCGTCTAGTCACCGAGCTTCACTGAGATCATTTCTCTGGCGGTTCCTCCCAGATAAACCGACTCATCCTTCGTAAAGACGCGTCTGTGTGACTCACTGACGTTCTGCAGCAGCCTGACCGTCGTCGTGGCGACTTCACCCGGCTCAGAGCCGAAGCGCTCACAAACCATCCAAGATAAAGCAGCACTTATTTCCACAAATGAAATGAATGAAAAAAAACTGCCATTGTCATCGATGCGTCTTATTATTACACATTAGTGAATGTTTAAGTACGTTTTATGTTCAATGTAAGAAGCAACAATAGGTTACAAAATAAAATAGCCGACCATATTCTACACACAAATGCTCAAGTCGTTTCTCACTCGCCTACATGAATATCCTCCTGAGAAAGTCCTTGGATTAACTCAGGACATGCAATCAAGAACTAAGGCAGCAGTTCCGTCAGGGCCTCGTTCAAGCTGGCAGCAAAAACGGACTATTCCGAAAAGCCTTTAGAGAATAGAGACAACCAAGTCGTGTGAAATTCAGAGAGCGACAGTGAAAGAAAACAGCGATCCAGTCGACAGACCGCTGGAGGAATACCAACCGCCCTCACTAGGCTGCGTCTGCCCATGGTCTTGGCTCCTTTGACTGCCCTGCGTTTCCTCCCGATGGCCCTCTTTGGTGGCCGGCGGCGCTCCTTCGCCCACAGAGGGTTCTCCTTGGAGAGGCTGACAAGGCCACGCAACACAATAGTCACAAACCTCTTCATCATAGCACTGCCGCCGTTGCAGGTATGACACTTAATTCTTTTTTAAGCCATCCCTAGAAGACCTCTGAAGCAGACAGTGACGCGCGCGCTTTGGAAAAGTGCTGCAGAGGAGACTTGGGAGGAATAAACGCTGGCTGGATGTGTAATTTCAGGGAGGGAGGGGGGGCGAGAGAGAGAAAAAGGAGGGGAGGCAGCGAGACATGATGAGGAGGCTGAGGACAGTGCAGACAAGTTCTTCTATCAGAAATTGAAGTTGCGCCAGTGGCTGGAACGCCAAGGACTCCGTACTAATGAAAATAGTTTGGCTCCAGCTGCGGCTGGCAAGAAGCTCAGGGTGCCATCGTGAACAGAAAAGAGGGGGCTCTTCTCGTTCTTCATTTTGGCTGAGCATGAATAGAAACAGCCGGCAATGTTTTCCTTTTTTATCGTTTTCGTTCTGAATCATCAGAACGCTGCAGTGGGTTTCATCTGGAGTGAATGAGCTGAACTTTTAGTCATGAATGAAAGAAGCGCGGCTTGCCTTGATCTCCAGCAGAGTCATTTAACCTCACAAATCCTGTCACTCATTTACCCACAAAGAAGTTCCACAATGAAGAGGAAAGAGGCTCCGGAGATTCTTCTTTAAAGCAGAAACTACCCACAAATGGCACAGAAGGAAGATACTGTGAAGAAAAAATGCCCCTCTTAAACCCATCTCATAAAAAATAATAATAATAATAATAAAAAAATACAGCACAATGAGCTAAAATGTTGGGTCAGAGACAAACACACGCTACACCATTAACCAATGAAAGACAACTATTCACATGAGAAGGTTATCATTTCTGCAGCTATTAGATTCGTCCTGTACAGATCTCACGTGCCAAAAGCCGCCAAGCACAATTCATTTGAGATAGTCTCGCTTTATCTAGAGACATGTTAGCTTTGCATTTAGTTAAACTATAACTGAAGGTGTGACGATGGAAAAAAGTCAGTATAAGATTTAATCTGCTGTTTAAGAAACGACGAGTCACTTTGAGTTACCAATGTGCATTAGAGGACGCCATCAAGAAGGTCTAGTTAATAATGTATGCTACTATTCTTAAACAGGTGGGGGGGGGCTGTTAAATAAATCACTAACTAACCAGAGTTGGAGGAAAATGTCAAGCAGAGAAAAATGATCTCCCTTAAAATGATGACATTATATTTTGTGTGTTTTATCATCTAACTTTGATGCTATTTCAGGCTGGCCCAAGCTCCACTGTGTGAGATTGATGCCACTTGACAATCTACTCAGCTGAAGCGTTCCGCTCAACAACAGCACATTAGGCGCCGCAGCCACACAGACCTAGAACTGCCAGGGTGTCATTGGCTGCTCGGGTCACATGACAAGCGAATGCAGGGCTGTCTCTCTGCTCGACTGGCTCTTTGACTCTGATAGCCCGTTGGTGCCACGGGGTACGAACGTCCACTGAAGCGGCCATCGCAGCCCATCCGCATATAGGGCTCCTCCTCTGTGACACCTGCCTCAAGCGTCTCTGAAGTTCGACCATAAAGTGATTTTCATAAATGAACAAAATGTTACTGCAATGCCGTATTTACACCGAGACGTGCTGTAAAGCCGGCGAGCCCTGATGAGATCATCAGAGTTCAATTTCCTCTCTCTCAAGGCCAAAAATACACAATCATATCTCCCACAATGCACTGCTGCATTCTCAGCTCCAACGATAACAAAAGAAGGCCCACAAAGCATGACTCCAAACGGGGCTGCCATTCAGGTATTCTGTGCGTCTTAAACAACAGCACCACACAAATGAAAAAGTCACTATTCTGTCACAAACAATACATTGTGTGAAGCGCTATAGCATGACTTTCTGAGGAGGAAAAAAAAAATACTTTCTCGTGCCAAAAGCAAACAGACGTCAATCAAAAATGCATCCGTTTACTCTTTTAATTACTATTGATCACCAGCATTGAAAATGCAACTCCTATATGTTATTGGTTCTCTTCGTTTAGATCAATGACAGTGTGACATGCAGGTGGACAGATGTTAATGTTGAATATTTACAATTTCAGTGTGGATCAATGGTCAGATAGTCCAGATGTTTACTATTCATCTCATTAAAGATGAATGAGAAGCCCAAACTTAAATGGTGATTTCCTCCTTACACATATTTAAGAAGAAGGTTTCCTTTTAAGCACAAATAGACATTTTTTTCCTTTAGTTGTGAAGGGACTGACTTTGAAAGAATAATGGTGGAAATCTTACATTTTATGCCAGTTAGAGCGAGGGTTGTGTTGCACTTACCGGCATCATAGTGGCAGCTGTGACGGGTCAAACCCAGGGGAACATCGGTAGGAGCTCTTTGCTCCAATGTGACAACCAAATTGGGCCTCCGTCCTCTGCAGATGTTAAATCAACAACAGGAAAACATGTAAATAGAACATTTTCCGTTCTATAAAACAGAGAATTGTAAAGTAGTCGACTCCCAAGAGAGATCAGGTGGAATCATTCATTTAAAGGTCCCAGGCGTGGCTCCGTGCAGCGGCTATTACAAACAAGCTAATGGTTAGCTTGAAAAACAACGCTGGAGCGAGTCAGCGTTAATTACATATAATAACTACATATCACTGCGTTATATCGAGGTAGTTATACTCACCAGTGTCAGAGAGAAACCATCGTTTATGCGAGCATCTCTTAGCTACGTTACTGGCGAAAGGCTCGCAGCTAGCCAAACCAGCTAGCGTAAGGTGTAAGCTGCTAGCTAGCTAGCTAGCGACTCAACGACGGCGTCCGCGGCGATCTCTCCGCTCTCGCCTGTCTTTCAGTCCGCACTGGCCGCACGGAGTGTGTTTGAAGCACGCGTAAATGGTTAAATGATGACCACTGGGAACGGCTAACCAGTGTTTTTACGAACGAAATGAAGCAGCGTTTACAAGGCTAGCGATGCTAGTTGAGGAAAACACAAAATAGCTGGAATCCAGTTGTTGATGGGAGGCGGGGCGCTGGCAGCGGCCGTGACGTCAGCGGCCGTGACGCAAAACGTCATGAATCAACGTCACCAGCCAGGATGTCAAGACAAGAGACAGATTTAGAGAGGACATTTAATGTAATCAATATCTCAGTATCCCCGATGCAACCCTGTTCTAATAGGAAA
Organism: Brachionichthys hirsutus; assembly: GCF_040956055.1. Classification (NCBI taxonomy): domain Eukaryota; kingdom Metazoa; phylum Chordata; class Actinopteri; order Lophiiformes; family Brachionichthyidae; genus Brachionichthys; species Brachionichthys hirsutus. The sequence goes on along the minus strand of NC_090916.1, from coordinate 2,044,201 downwards.
AGACTTTCATTGACTTTTCAGTTAAATTTTGAATTAAGCTTTTTTCTAACCTCTCAAATTAAGAATTGCTTCCAATCATGATCTGCAGTGATTTTTAAAAATATCAGGAATTCATGTGAAATTTAAAGTTAAATACTTTTTTTTTTATTTGTCATTAATTAAGATCAGAGTATGAGAATGTCTGAACACGTGAATTACACTAGTGGAGATTAATCTATGGATTCAAATAGACTTTACTTTATCTGGTTATGTTTTCAAAGATGTTTGTACAAAGATTGAGAATACCTTTTTGATTTTATAATAAAATGAAAATCTAATGTAATTAACTAATAAAAAAAAATAATGAAATAATGTCAATCAGGATACTCCATGAATGAAAATTCATAATGGAACTTTATTTCAATGTATGTATTTGAACATCGGAGGATTAAACCTTTATTCGATAAATTCTAAAATATGGTACATATGTATGTGTGTCATTTATTTATAGCTTTTTTATTTATACTGTATTCATTATTTTTCAGGATATTATCGGTAATTTTGAACCATAATACATTGTACTGGAAAATAATTACAACAAACCAGTAGAAATACATTTACTGACATGTGAATCACTTTAACTGCTTTTTAATGGCTTTGGTTTGACAAAAAAAAATATTTAAAGTACATAAAGAACTTAAAACAGATGGACATGTATAATAAAAGCAGAAAATGAATGCAACTATACAAAAAAAATCTACACATGCAAAAGTTCAATGGTCTGGCTAATGCCAGACCATTCAAAAAGTATCAGGATATGTGTAATGTGTTTTCAAGTTACTCTTCAAGATGTGTATTTCTGTAAATACCATATACTGTATTCTAAAAGCTATAAAACCTTCATCATCAATGTCCCAGTTATAAAACAATAAGATAACAGCACAGATAAGGCCATAAAAGACAAACAAATATTCTCTGAAAGGTTGATCAGCTTCAGCAGCATAGAGAAAAAACCCATCATTGTAATAATGATGAGATGGATGGAAAAAACAATTTAAAATTGCACTCAGTGGAAGCACATAAAACAGCGCGTTGGTCCGTCAGACGCTTCAGATCGCTCTACTCGACTTTACCACGAGCCTTCAAGTGAGAAAGCACCTGGTCTACCTGCAGCATAAAAGAACAACTGTAAACAGATGCAATACATATTATTACTTATATTAATAATTTACAGGTTTAGTTACAATTAAATATACCGGTAAGTCTATGTTTGGCTAACATTAAAACCCTTTAGAAAGATGGATGGATGGATGAACACTGGTTGGTGGTCCAATTTCAAAAATTCAAAGTTTCAGGAGGTTTATAGTGTAGAGACAGTTTTGATATTCGGTTGTCTTTATTAAAGCTTTTTATACATTCAAATTGACCTCAATCTAAAAATGCAATGGGTTTACCTGAATGTTTTTAATGACTAACTATTGGTAAACGCCCAGTGATCTTCTTGTTGGAATCCAGCCTCCATAGATAACTGACATGACTCACTCTGATGAACCAGTGCGACTGGGGACCGTAGCGGAGCCGCGACTTAAGGGTCATCATGCTGGCCGGAGCCAGCACGTGAAGGTGGAGGTGGGGAACTGATGAGAATGGAGGTATGTGAAACCCCATCCTGCACAGTTTCAACGACAAAGAGCAAATAAACGGTCGAAATCCAACAGATTTCCTCTCAGAAAACTGATTTACCTGATGTCATCAAGGTCAGTGACTTTATTCTTCTCCAGTGCGTTCCTCCCCATTTCCACCATCCGCTCAACTACAAGGAAAAGAAAGAAACACACAACCTAGAACAACTACAGTATACCGGCTTCAGAACATAAAATACACAGTCATATATCTTCATTCAAATATTTACTGGAGCAAAGTAGTAATAAAATTAATAAAAAATTAACATTAAGGTGCACTTGAAGTACAAAAACATACAAAATATGTCAACAATGGACAGTTTCATAATTATATATAGATCATATATCACTGGAATAGATATTAATGTATAAGCATCCATTAAGTTACGGCTAACGGGTGCAAAAAAAAAACAAAAGTGCATCTACACAGTGCCAGCCACCTTAAGTCACCGCAGGGCATCATAATGTATTATTAGACATTTTGCATTGATAATGTGTAAAATAATAAGTGCAATATTGTCTTCCACATTGTACTGGAGTCGAAGAATAAAGCAGAATAAAATATTAGCATGAAGTATGCGTACCTCAAATTTATTCGCAGTATTTGAGGAGTACATCACCACTGAATATGGAAAAACAAATTAATAAAAAGGGATAGTTTGTTTATAAATGCCCTCGTCAGAAAAATGTCCGTCTTTGCTTTCATCGCCACACCTAAAAATCAGGTCATGCTCCGACTTCCGTTTCTCGAAACGCAAGTCGAGCCTGAACAAAGGGCGAGACCCACGCCGACACCTCTGTCACCAAAACCGCAGGAATAGGTTCCAGATAATTATCAGAACTAAATCCAAAATCAATTGCTGCCAGAAGTGAATCACTGCCATGACGACGTCACTCGAGCATCAGCTTTACACCTCAGGTGATTATTAAACATGTTTGGCTGCTTTGTCAACAGGATTATGCCATGAAGAATGCAGAACAAACTTCCATGAAACTGGGACGGAGGATTGATCCCAAGCCAGAATGGATCCCGCTACATTTATTGTGGATCTGGATGAGAAAGGTTCGGCGGTCGGCAGAATGTTTTTCTTAAACCAAGCGAACTGTCTCTAAGAATAGATTCCATCTCAACGCATTTCAGCCAAATGGCCATTTATCCAGATCCACAATAAATTTAGCCGGGGCTATTCCGGCCTTCCATACAGAGTCCAGCTGGGACAGGCTCCAGCAACACCAGGAAGAGAGGTGGATGGAGGAGAGACAGACGTTTAGAGAAACGTCAACGTCTCTCTCGTCTGTACTTCTGACTGAACTTCTGAATGTCTGTCTCCTAAAGCAGGGGTCGGGAACCTTTTTGGCTGAGAGAGCCATGAACACCACATATTTTTAAATGTCATTCCATGAGAGCCGTACAATATGTTTAAAAGTAAATGTGTGCATTTTATGTCGTTACACTTTCAAAGTACAATAAGCCTCTGAATTATTTTTAATAACGTTATGCTGACCCCTGACCTAAAGGCACGTCGTCCCTCTTGAGACTTTTGCAGTTGTCGATGTGCATTCTGGTGACGACGAGGTAATGATGGGCGGCGCCCGGCTTGACGTCACGAAAACACAGCAGGTCCTCGTCCTGTAAACAGGAAGGAGAGAGAGAGAGAGAGAGAGAGATAGAGAGAACAAAAGCATTGAAAGGCGAAACGTCTTCAAGCTTAGAAGTTCAGTCGACTTAATTTCAGCGCAGAGCTCTTCTCTAACGGCGCGGAGACATGAACGAGCCGCCGGTACTCACACCGAGCAAGACTTCCGTGTCCGTCCGGTTCACCGCTATGAGACAGAAGGGACAACCGTCGCTGCCAGACCCCATCGTTGTTAGGACACTAAAGAGGACAGGCTGCGAGGACCGTCTCCAGGTGGAGTCTGCGTGACGTGGCATGAATCACGTGTCTGCAGGCCGGCGTCAGAACGCAACCAGCCAATCACAGATCAATGAAGCCGGCACAATGCTGCGTCAGAACACGACCAGCCAATCACAGATCAATGAAGCCGGCACAATGCTGCGTCAGAACGCAACCAGCCAATCACAGATCAATGAAGCCGGCACAATGCTGCGTCAGAACACGACCAGCCTATCACAGATCAATGAAGCCGGCACAATGCTGCATCAGAACACGACCAGCCTATCACAGATCAATGAAGCCGGCACGATGCTGCGTCAGAACGCAACCAGCCAATCACAGATCAATGAAGCCGGCACGATGCTGCGTTCACTGCAGCTCCGTCCATTATGAACCTGTAACCCGCAACAGGTGTAATTAAAAAAGATTCTCATGTCGGAATGAAAATTCTCATTTAGTCGTTTGTCACATAGCAAATCGCTTTTGGGCATGTGTCAGTCGCTTTTATACAATTCTCTTATTGTATTTGAAAAGCAGCATTATGGTTAATTATACACGACTCAGTGTGATCGTTCCTTATCGTGATGTGCTGTTTGCTTGTTTGACGAGCTATTTAACAAATGAGAAGGGCATCTTGCAGAGTTCACTAAAGTTCACCCTTTGCATAGGTCCCATCAAAACAGCTAATCGGCTAGTCTTTTTTTATCATACATAATTATATAATAATTTAATAAATGACACGTATTTGCTTATTTACTTTTATTTATTCTTTGTAAATATATGTTCATTTACTCAATGTTTTAATACATGTATTGTGTAAATATGTATGTTGGTGAGACTGTTCATTGGGTAGTAGAGTACATTTGAATAAGCGTATGCTCCATCCTACTCCTTTTCAGACATTTCATTTCATTTTCTAACCGCTTATTCCGCTATCGGGTCGCGGGCCAAGCTGGAGCCAATCCCAGCAGTCAATGGGCGAGAGGCAGGGGACACCCTGGACAAGCCGCCAGTTCATCGCAGGGCAACACAGAGACAGACAACCAGCCACACACACACTCACACTCACACCTATGGACAATTTAGTGTCACCAATCAGCCTAGGCAGCATGTCTTTGGTGGTGGGAGGAAGCCGGAGAACCCGGAGAGAACCCACGCAGACACGGGGAGAACATGCAAACTCCTCACAGAATGGCCGCAAGCCGGAGATGAACCCACGACCATCTTGCTGTGAGGCAACAGTGCTTACCACTGCACCACCGCGCCGCCCCCCTTTTCAGACATGTTGGGCTCATATTGTTGTCATCGTTTTTGGTTTGTTGTTCTGTTTACTTTGTTTTATTCGCACATGCTCAAAATAAAGCATTCATTCATTCATTAAAAAAAGGAAGAAAGAGAAACATTTATAGATTAACCCCTTCACATTTGTTACGTCCCACTCTTCCATCCAGTTTCACTGTGATCTGTCAAGCAGTTTGAAGCCGAACGCAGACAGTGAAGAGTTCGAATCCCATCTGCGTGGAGTTTGTGCGATTTCGCCTGTTCCCACCCACCTCCAAAAATCATACAATTTGGGTGAATTGATGACTAGTCTGCGTGTAAACCTGCTTCCACACAAACAAATGTTTGTTTTTAAATAGAAACTTTAAAAATGACCAGCTAAAAAGGACCATTCTCCTCGGTTGGGGAGACAAACACGACAGCCTCATTGATCTTTGATAGCTATTTGGTTATTGAATATCTCAGACAATCCCAACAGTAATTCCCAGTGATGGTCAAAAAAGGAAAACTATCCATACATCCATCTACGTTTAACACAAGCAGCACCATTATTAAATAGCACGGAGCTTGTATACTCACCATTTATTTAGTTTTAAACGCGGTTGCAATAGCATGACAATAAATAGATATTTTATAATACTAGAGAGCACAGCAGTTTTGGATTTTACAAAAAATAATTACAGTTCACAGTTACAACACTGATCGGCTACAGACAGCAAAGCTCATGTTAACGTAAAGCAATAACTGGCATTGATAGATAGTATGGCAGGTATAACAGTGGTGTCGGATGCGGTATTGCTTATTCATGCGTGACAGACCTGTGTCCGATACACAGGTTATCAATGAACATTTCTTTTCCATGTTAGGACAGATTTTTCAGTTAGTGGGACACAGAATGCAAAAAAGAATACAGGAAATCCCTTTTTCCACCCATTTCTTTTTTAGGGAAGCAGATTCTGATGCATCCCCTCCTGTAGTGGTGATCAAACAACATTCAGTACCAATTTTACAGTGAAGAAGTGCTTAATGATGTAGGACTACAACACAGCAGCAGGTGTTATTTAACCCTGTGCTGCAAAGTGATTACAGACGTATACTGGCTGTGATTATTTCCGGAATCATTTCAAGGGTCACAAAACAAAAAAACCCCGGTTTTGTGTGCAATAAACAATTCAATACTGACAGCTAGTTCTAGTGCTTGTTGGATCAAAATAACCACATTTGTTATAAAAGTACAACCATAAAAAAAAGCAAACTTAAGCACTATTGATAGAGAAAACAAAAAACATGTAAAAATAAATCTAAAATATTTTATAAAATATGAGCTCACAACAAATATGAAATTAAAATAAAATATATTTGGTCATTGCAAAGCTTCCTGGATTTACCACACGTTTTGGTCTATACGGGGGGGAATGAGGACACGTGAAGGTGAACGGCTACGCAGCGCCGTCACCCCTTGTCCATGTCAAACTCAAAATTGGGGAACCGATTGGCCTTCAGAGGAAGTGCAACACTCCCATTGTAAACAGTAACATTTCCCGCAGTTATAGCGAATCCAATAGTGGAGCATCCTAAAGTCCCCCAGACTCCTCCCACTTCCTTTGCACCCAAAATTCATTGCGATGTGTACAAAAAAAATCACTTTCAGTTCATTTCATGTATATTTCTATACATACAAATTATATCAGCACAAACTGAACATTATTGGAAAGACATTTTAATTCACATCCTTTGATTAACCTTATCAGCATCTGCTTTCTTCTCATGGACATGGAGGCGCCGTCTAAGGCAGCCAATGAGCCGAGGGCCTCATCTTCTCACGCCACCTCCTCTAATGAACGGCTCAATCGCACATAAACATACCCGCAGTTCAAACCCACCTCGAAACCGGCTACAGCAGACCTTCTGTTCCGTTTTTCAGTAACAACCGCTTTCTGTCTCCTCTCACAGTACGTTTAGTGTCATCGTGGAATAGGTTGGAGGTTCGGGTTTGGAGCAGAGAGCTAAGCTAGAAATAGCTAAAGCAGGTGCGGCTACTCGAAGGTCCAGATCTCTAAACTGTGGATATTGAAGTCCTGTTGGGCAGAGAGTGGCTGGTTGTTGAAGGTGGCGCATTCGGTAGTGGTGCCTCGGTACAACTCGGCGTCCAGCCACAGCCCCAGCTGACCACTGCAGAAGAGCAGGCAAAGAGTTACACAGGTGTGTGTGTGTTTGTGTGTTTTTCACACATTCAAAGGGCTGAGATTGTCGATATAATACTCTGGAACAAAAAGGAAACGGGACTTTTTATTTCACCTCCCATTTAAGAAGCTCTCGCAGCTCTAACTAGCCATTTTTTACCAAGGCTGTCCAAACGGGGGCCGTAAGCGTCTAACGTTGGGCCTGTTATAAAGTCAAATTGATGTGTATAAATGGAGCAAGCTGGAGAGGCTTCTATTTTCTGACCAATAAAAAAAACCCACAGTCGGTATTTCCACACATCCTTCCTCGCATAGCTGATGTTCATGTAAAATGGGTTTGTGTTTTCTAAAATAAACAAACAACAAAAAAACTTCAGTTCTCGGGTTTTGACTTGATCCCACGTAGAAATCCAAGATGCCTCCTATGTGAGAATCTCCACAAACACACGTGCATCCTTACCCTCCTCCTCCCATCTGCAGAGAATCAACATTTCCCTTTACAAAGTAAGAGTTCTCCCCCGACCAGCGGTACACCTGCAGACAGACGGCAAACCGTTCACGTGGGGAATGACGCTGAACAACCCAGCGTCACGTTGATAAACCAATCAGCGGAACCAACCTGGATTTCAGGACAGAAGCTGTAGAGGAAGGTCTCCCCCGTGCCGTAGCAGTGTTCGCTCACTCTGAAGGGATGAGTCGAGAACGCGCCAAAAACCTGCGCTCGAATTCAATTTAAGAACATTGAATGAATGAATGAATGATCCTGCATCCGTCCGACCTGGTGGATTTGCTGCCGTGTTAGTGACCAGAATATAAAATAGATCAAAGTTTAGGTTTTGCAATAACGACAGGTTTATGGGAAAGGAGTGGCCTTTACACTTTATTTTATATTTGCTCCTTCCCAGAGGCAAGGCACAATTTGCCAAATAGATCTAGGTATGTGTCCCCGCACCCGATGCTATAGTTTTATACCCCACCCTTCTGTGTAAACTGTGGACCGCTTCGTGCCCCACGTTAGATCAATCCTTGCTCCCCTCCCGTCTCGAACAAGAATGCTAAATGTGTTCTGTAAGCATTTAAACTTTTGTGTTTGACTTAGGAGTTTTTTGTGTGTGTGTGCGCACCGAGCTCTAAAACGGCATCTCCCGATTATCAGCGGTCACTTTACTTTCATCGACAGACGGGACCGACCTGGTTGTCCATGTCTTTAACGACCAGCAGCACGGGACTGTCGACGTCCGCCAGGTTCCTGTACAGCGTCTTCAGACTGGTTCCATTTTTCACAGTGCTGTAAGCCAGTCTCCAATGGTAACCCTGCACACGGGCTGGCAGGCGACAGGCGAGCTGGAGGGCAAACAGATGATGGGAAAACTTATTCCATTTTTTTTGCCCGATCCAATCTTTAGATTTTTGTCATTTTCTTTACTTCCAAGTGGATAACTTCAGTTTAGCTGCAAGAACCTTCTGGACGTGCGTGTCCTGCAGCAGATCACTGCTGTCGCTTAGCAACGGCAGCACGTCCACGGCACAGTCTCCGTCGCAGCTGCTGAAGCTCTGCCTGCGCCTCGCTTCATCAACGGTGATGATCTGGGATCAAAAGCAAGCGGCGTCAGCAGCGGCACAAAGAAGCTAGCAACTCTGTGGACTTCCTGCTTTTGTACCGAAGCTCACCTCCCAGCTACAAGACGCAGGGTCACTGAAGAAGTTGTCTATCATGTCCAGCTCGTCTTTCTCCACAACAACAAAGCCCTGCTCTCGAGCCTCCTTCCCGTACACGTCTGGAGACCACTGGACGAAGAACGAGTACAGGTGGTCCACCCTTGGAAACACAAACACACCTTGAGTTCAACAAAGCTGGAACGCAGCGTGCACCAACACAAGTCACCAATCATTATCGCCGTTCAGGATCTATATGGCCGCTCTCTCTGCGGGGCATTCATTCATGTATAATCACCTTTCCTGCGGCACGGCAAACCAGTACTCCGGCTGTTTGCCCCGGCCCCCAAAGGAATGGGCGGGATTAGGATTCATCCCAGAGGCGAAGGACTTCCTCATTGGCTTACCCACTTTGAAGCACAGGAACATGGGCGGGTTTTTACTCTTCTCCTCTGACGAGAACAGCATGTCTACGGAGGGTCAAAATCAGAAAATGGAGAAACAATTTCACGAGTGTGTGTGTGGAACCGCATGCCGGTGCCAGACCCCCCCCCCCCCCCCCCCCCCGCCATCAGGATCGTTACCTGCGATTGGCGCCTGTATCCTCTCCAGGAGCCACGACTCCACCTCTGCCTCGTAGCTCTTCTTGCGTTTCTCCTCCTCGCTGAGTTCGGCTCCACCTGCTGCTCTGTCCTGACCTTGCATTATTGGAACAGTGTTCCGCCCCTTGTTCTCGGAGGCCTTCAGACTTAACGTCCCTTTTCGGTCCTTTGGTGGACCATTTAGCAGCTCTCCACTCCCTTTAGATTTCAGATCTTTGCTTTCGGTTACCGCGTGGCTCTTGGGTTCATCATCCTGTCGCTCAGTCTCTGAAGAGGATTGTATCAACTCTCCATCTTCAGCAGGGCTCTGCGCTTGCCCCCCGACCTCTTCGTCATCCAGTTTCCCTTTAGTCTGTCCAAGCTTTGACTTGTCCCAGAAGTCTCCCTCGCACGGGGAGCTCGGACCTTCTCCCTGCTGGTCTCCGCAGACACCGCTCGCTGGTTTGGAGGGAGACTCCTCCAACTCCTCGATGCTACCGGAGAGAGTCGGCTCCAACTCTGTGAATCCTTCGTCTGACGGCGACCTCCCCGTCTGCTCACCCTCTGTGCCCCCGGATGGGAAGACGGCATGATTAGATCAGATCCAGCTTCATTGCTAATCCCCAACACAAGTACTCAACAGTGAATTTTGAGATTAGCATCCAATCTGAAGGAGCAAGTCGCCAACATAGGGACTCAGATAATCCTGTTTTACAGTTTAAAGTGAGTCGACCCACAGATCTTTTTTTGGTCGAATGACAGTAAAACAGTAAGAACTCTCAGACGGATATTCCTTTCAACATGGAGACTCCCCCAAAATAGTTGATTCAACTGATCATGGACAACAAGACACGAAATGTGAGTTCTAATTTAACCCTTCAAAGCAGGCACCATGACGTAATCATCAGAACACTCTAATTTTTGGAAAATAAGGTCTTAATGGAACCTTCTGACAAATTTGTCAAAAAACAAAAAAACAAACAAACAAGTGCTCTAATTTATGTAACTTTTACAAAATCCAGAATTCTTTTATGGAAAATGCAGATGCATGTGTTGGCTTGTATCCATCAGCTTTTTCATGAAAAAAACTAATTAATTAAACTTCTGAAGTAGAAGTCTCAAAATCCTGAAAGGCCAAGTGTATGAAATATAATACGGTTGGCAATAAAGGGTTAAAGTTAGTACAAATTGGGCCTTGGACTCACTACAGTGTATCTGACATTGGATGGCATGACGTTACCAGTTTCAGAGAGAGCTGATCCGATGTCGTCTAAGACGATCGGTCGCTTTGGATTGAGCGCTTCGTAGCGGCTAAAAGGATTCAGATCTCGCTCTGAAGGCAGCTGCTCCCACTCGCCGGGCCTGTACACAGGACACAAATCCTGGGGTAGGTCTCTGCAGGGTGACGGGGCATCGTACATACGGCACCGCAAACAATGGATGAAGATGGGAGGGGGGGGGGCAAAAGAAAAGAAAAGGGTCCAGTATAAATTAAAAATGACTGAAATGGTACAAAACAAGAGAAAAACAAAACAATCAATGTGGCGTAAAATAATAAATACTAGAAGAACATATAAAAACAAAACATCTAAAACGTTTGTAATGTAAAACTGAACAGATGTATTTAACATGAAGCAAAAGCTCTTTGAAAAATAGTTTATTCTCAAGAAGAAGAAAACAACAACAACATGCAGACGCTGGAGGGAGGAACACGCAATAAAAGCTCCAAAAGAGGGTGAGGAGAAAACAACGCCGAGAAGCTCTTACGATGGAAGAGCATCCTTGAGCTTCATACGAGAGACGTCGTCGTACAGCGCCACAGAGACCACCTCCTCCATGGGGCAGATGAGGCCGTACTCCTCACAGCCGTGCTCGATCACCAGCGGGTCTGACTTGTGGGGGTCAAACATGATGTTGTTGGGGGTCACAATGAGCACGCCTCCCACCACTCCCTGTATCAACAACACAGCAGCACTGAGGGCGGCAGCAGCCACATCAAAGGGGCAATTGTAGGAAAAGCTGCATCGAATTTAAGAATCAAAATAAATAAACTTTACATGACTTAAAACCTCAAAAAAAAACACCCCTTAAGTTTAAGGGAAGGTCTGCAAACACTAAAATGAGAAATATTTACAAATGCAAATTTCAGACAGTACAATAAATCCATCACCAACATTGGTTGGTGACTAGATCACCCTCGTGTTTAATGGTTAACCCTGCGTGATTCCACGCTCCACACTTCTCACCATGCCATCAGTGAAATACTTGCAGCTCATCTTGATGAATTTAACCGTTGCAGGGCTCTCGTCCTCGGAGTTCGGGGAGAGCCGGCGTCGGATCGACTTCGCCGACGTGCAGTCTGAAACACCGTCCTGCAGAAAGAAACACGCGCCGATTGGAGACACCTGATCTCACGCATGTGTTGAGTCTTTGATTTTAGGGCCACCAGAGGAAGACATTTGATAGACATTTTTAAAAAACACATTAAATTAAGGTACCTTCCACTGAAAAATAAAATGGCCACTTAAAGCATGAAGTAAATTTCAGATTCATCGTGGAGGGCAGCAGAATTTGAATGCAATGCAAACGCATGCCTACCATCACAGTCGACACGTCCATACTCACATGCGAAGCATCCTCTGAGGAATTTGGGATGGAGGGATCGGAGGAACCCTTGTGGCCGCTTTCTGAAGGGCTCATGTCAGGAACATACAGCCTCTGTGGTGTTAATGAGGACGGACATGAAAGCAGGAGCAGCAGTGGGTTCTGGGTTAGTGCAGAGCCTTTTTCTTTCTGTCTCACCTGACCGGGGTAGACGCTGCGGGAGAAGAGCCGGTTCAGCTCGACCAGTTTGTTTGGGGTGATGTTAAACTTCAATGCAATGCTGTTGAGGGAATCATCAGGCCCCACCTACAACGAGAGACGAAATAACAATAATGATAGCGAACCAGGATGTAATGGAAACGTGCCATTGCTGGAATTTCACTCACAATGAAATCCACCGTCCCCGGCGGCCTCCTCTTCTCCCTCTTAGCCTGATAGGTACTTTCACTGCCATCGTCTGTAAGGGAAGAGGACAATGAGGAAAGTATTTTAGATAGAGAGAGCCCAGTTACGGTTTCATAATGCCAAACATACACTTTGGAGTTTACAACATATTTCTCATTATAATAATAGCAGCAGCAATGGACAACATGGTGGCGTAGTGGGTAGCACTGTCGCCACACAGATAGAAGGTTCCGGGGTTCGGTTCCTATCTGTGCTGGGATAAGCAACACCCGTGAGGCGCAGGGCGGATAAAGCGGCTGTAGAACAGACGACTGAGGTCGTCTCATCTGCAAGAAGAGGGACGGGAAATAGCAACGATAGCAGAGGTTTAGGCTCATGTGGCCTCTAGCTGGTTCATTTTATATCTATAATCATGAAAAAAATCAAAATCAATTCACTTTATTCAGTCAATTCCCTCCAGGCAGATGAAAACGTGATGACGGTGTGACAACCCCGAAAGACCTAAACTCATGACAGGCCTTTTGGTACAACGTACAAACCCCCCCCCCCCCCCTCCCCCCAACGCTTGTTCTTCCTGCTCTAAAATGACGGCTGACACATATCATAAAAACACTCAAACAATCTGACCCGGCGCTCAGTCAGCGCTTTCTTCTCGCCAAGAACACAGAAGCCATTATGGCACCGCCGGCTGTAACTACGCTGCTGCTGTCTCCATGGAAACCAAAGGTACGACTCCACCCGGTTCATGACTCAGCATTAGAGGCTCATTAGCTCTTCTTTACTGCAGCAGGCATTCAAAGACAAGATCACTGGCACTGCTGTGGACACAGACACAAAGCACTGTGAATGCCTTTGGGCTAGTCGTTCCCATTTCAGACGTTGTGTGAAAAAATCTAAATAGAAATCACAATTAAAATGTCACAATAAGAGCATGTTACAATCCCAGCCAAGATCTCTCCTATTACATGATTTTATTTTAAGGCTATTGCAGTATTTGTATTGGCCTTTGGGATTTTCGCAAATCCTGGTTCTCGCAAACTTTGCAAAGACAGCAAAGTCAACATCAACTGTAAAAGAATGTGTGATTAAATGTTGTGCAATTTCCTGTTTCAAACTGCCGCGGGCGTCGTCAACGCAGCAGATCAGCCGGATGGCAACGATTCGAGTAGCGCTAATGATGCTAAAATGACACTTTGCCTGTTTAAACCGGGAGCGCTGAAAACGTAAGCACTTTGCATTATTCCCAGGGTGTGCTTTGAATAGCGCCGAGCTCCTGGATGTGATGAGAACATTCTTCATATAAATCTCGTGAGTTTTAGCTACCGATTACCCGAGCAGGGTTATTGGAGCTACTGTGAATGGGAGCATCCAGACACAACCTGCAGGCGGCTTCAACGTTACGCTCTGTGGGTCCGTCTCCTTGTCGGGGTCTCCGTCACCGAGGACGTCTGGACAGGAAATGATTGCCGGGCTCTGCTCGATCGCATTCTTCTCCGACTGGCTCTGCTTGAGCTGCCGCCGCTTCTTCAGCCTGATGACGGGGTGGCAGAAGAGACGGCGTAATGTTAAAGTGAAATGAAATAGGAATAAATCACTAAGCCTGTTAAAACTGAATTACACGTCTGTTTCCTACGTTGAGAGTCGTATCGTATTCGCCCTTTGAAGACACTGAGATGGATCAGACAGTCCAAATTAATCTGGCTTGCATTTTAGTTACACTCATAAGCCTGGGATCGACCCCCCCCCCCCCACACACCCAGGAGCTGCCACCGCCATCAAACATCTTCCTCTCGCTTTAATTTGCTGCGTCATCTGAATTTTCCTCTCAGTCAGACTCCGTTAAATCATTGATAGGTAAGGAAATAATGCAGAGGCATCTCTAGACTCTTCTGGGGTTCACCGAGGGAGGGGGGGGGGGAGCAGATCCACGGTTTAGTGGTGCACTTAAGGACAGTGCGTTACGAGCTAAAAGCTAAAGTGTAGATATGCATGTTAAGAAAAGATGAGGCCAAATTGATTTATCGGAAGCTTTGAGTGAGGGGGGAGGGATGGGGGGGGGGGGGGGATGGGGGGCAGCGTTGTACTGCAAAGCTCCAGGCAGAGACAGGAATGACATCACAATGAGAGAAAAAAACATGTTTAAGTGCCGAGATGGAAAGGAAAGAGCGGGTCAATGAGGATGCTGACAGACGGAGCGCTGCCGTGGCCTCAGGTGACACTCCGACCTGGGGGGGGGGGGGGGGCTATTCTACAGCAACAATGCTAATTCTTACAAGGCTTTTGGCACATTGAGCCTTTTTTACCAGACCCATTTGTGAATCACGGGGTTACGCGAGGCCGCGGGAAGCTGCACGGTCCTGCCAGTCATTTAGGCCGTTTACATCCACGCCTATCCAAGCCTACAGGCCGATTCATTTATCATTTAGTGGCTTCTTCTTCCGGGAAGACCCAACCCGGTGCATCAACAATCACCTGAAGCTAAATGTCAGTAAGAACAAAGAATGGTACATCTATTTACTGGTTCTTCTGCACATCTGGTATCTGTTGCAGCCGTTTCCATCCTCGGAGAGGAATTCCTTCATTTTGCCCATTAATGGGGATTCGTTCCACTTCTCGGAATAGAGGTTTCCACGTGCTCCTCGCATTCTGAGAAGCCATTTTGACTTTTAAAGCTGTAAAGATGGAACTGATCTGACTCGACTTCGCCGCTCTGCTGTATTTCCATCTGCGCTTGAAGTCCATTGAGAAACAAAGCAGAGGCAAACCGTCAAAACCTGACAAGTTTGTCGAAATCCTGGAAAAACAAAGTTGCTTCTGAGAGATCACGTTCACGATAATGGGACGAGCAAACGTCCCGAAGGCGAATCACTTCTGATCCCGGAGTCGTCATCCAAAGTCAGCAGCAACAACGATCCTTCAACTAAAAGCTTGGAATTGTACTTTTTGCACGTATAATAAAATATGAGAATTCAGATCTCTTTAAATATATTTAAGCATGTACAAATACAGAATACAAATACAGCTTAAAATGAGTACAACGATGTTCATAAAGAAGAACAGCCACTGGTCGCGCCCACTCTACCATAAAAATCAGGCGATCTTAGCTTAGCTACACTGCTAACGGCTTAGACTGCTGGGCCCCCCTGCTTATTTTCGCCCTACTTTCATGTCCCATCAATATTTTTTATTGATTTACTGTGGAGAGTGACAAGTTCTACTGCCGGCAACGAGACACCGGCTGACATGTTGACATTATTGCTGTTGTTTTTATGCTCGCCTTAGTTATAATCATGGTTATTACTATGATCAGTGTTGTTATTGTAGCAGTTAGACAGGAAATGGTAATCTCATTATAATCACAGTTATGTTCCTCTCTCGCTCTCTAATAAATCTCCCACCCTTTGATTTTTACATTAGATGAACTGCTCACTTGATTTCATTTTAATCATCAAACGAGATCAGGGATCTCAAACCCGCGGCCCCTGGGATAATTCGTGGCCCACAGGACAATATGAAAGTTGAATGTTAATGCTGCCCATGAGTTCTATATGAATATTTTACTTTTTTTATTAAATGAATGCAATCTTAAGGCGGTCTTTTGAGTTTTGGATTGCTTTGCCCTTTCACCCCCAACCCGGCAGCATCACGAAACAACGGTGCTTCCACCGCCAGGCCCAACAGTTGAAACTTAGACATACATTTTCACGCAAACTCATGCTAAAGTTAGTTTTTGTGCCGTGTTGCAATTCACATTTTCCTCCCCGTCCGAGGACAGAACCTTCTCCCGTTCCGATGCCCGGTCTCTGGAAAGCACCGCCCTGGCCTTTTTTCAGAAAAGCTCTTAAGCTGTGACTAATGAAATCACCAAGGCAACAAACGCAGTGCAGTTGCAGCGTCTCCTTATCTCAGCCGTGACGCCCTGCAGGCCCTTCACAGCTGCCACGAGTCTCTCGGTGGCTTGTGGCAGAAGTATCTTTCCATTTTTAGCCCAGATCCTTGAGCGCTGACTGCAGCTTCATTGATTCTGAAGATAAAGCAACTCGTTACGGATTGTTCCCTTTCAGAAAGGAAACTGACCAACCAGCGCCTATTTAGCCATTTAAGCAGACGCACCTTTCGACTCTTGTGAAGACGCACCATGCCAGATGAAAGGAGCCCACGTTATTTCATTCATGCGTTGCGTTTTGACATTAGCTCTTCCCCCATTGTTTCCTGCCTAAAGAAAATCCTTCTCTAATTAAAAGAACAGGCGTCTCCGTTATAAAACAATAACATATGACTGGTTAACGCTTGGAACGGCTGCTCCCCGAGTGGCTTTTGCTCTATTTGACAGGAAGTGAGGCAGCAGCAGCTGCTCGGCGGAGATAAGGCCGAGTTTTCCATCTCTGGACGCAACAGCACCGTCGGTCTTTACACCAGTTCAAGTCTGCATCAGGCACGGCTCTTCCACTGCCGCCTTGCAGCAGCTCACTCCCACAGGCTCATTTACTGGAAAAAGCACCCCCTCCCAACGCCACGCGAAGCCTCATTCCATTACGACGCGGCGCTACGGCCAACCCCGGGAACTGAAATGTGACGCCTTGCAAAAACAGATCCCCCCCCCCGCGATGAAACGTTTTCAACGAAGGCTAATCAAATCAGCGACGCAAGACAAACTGCAGCTTTGCGCCAGGCTGCCGGTGAGGTCGGAAGGTAACCCGAGACAGGAGGAAGAGCGAAGCCCATTTCGACCGCGCCGCACTTCCTCACAGAATTGATCAGAAATGCACGCTCAACATGTGAATACCGCCTTCCCATAAACAGAGCTGCGCATCTAGTTTGAGGCAACACCGCCTTCGCAACCTCAGGGCCTCAATTTGCAAATAAACCAAAGATGCAATGTTTCCCGTGCTTCAATACGTGCTTTGTAAGCCATGTGAATATACTTCTAAATCATCACAGAGGTCATTTGACCCCCCCCCGCTCCTAACCCCCTATGACACACATCAGAAAGAAACGACCTTTGCTCACAACCTCCACCGTGACTGTGACAATCGACTCTCCACGCACTTCTTTCACAATGCCGCCAAAATCCAATTATTGAGCGGGCTTGAGGCGGCCCCCCAGTACCGAGCTGCGATTGAGAAACAGGAGGGTATAAATATTTAGCTAATGCATCAAGTCACGCCTCGTCGTTCATGTACGAAACGCCACTTCATAAAGGTTTAGAGCTTTAACTTTACAATCCCGATACGCGAGCCGAGTGGCACGAGGAAGACTTTCCCTTCCAGCAGATGCATCGATAGAAGCTGTGGGTCCTTTAAGTGGACCGTTCGTGTCATTGAACTTCGTGGTAATGACTCTCGAGTCATTTTAGGACGCAGATGGAGAAATCTGACACTCCAACTCCGCCGCTACACAAAGAGTAGAAAATGTTCAACATATGTCAAGCGCACGTCTCCATATTGAAAAAACTTCTAAAGTAGTGAACTCAGAATCCTTCTTTGTATGCTCCGTCCTGATAGATGAACAAGTCACACACACAAAGCCATGCAAATTGTAAATCCAGAGGCAAACGCATGATCTCCGAATATCAATAACAAAAAGCCTAAAGTGAGTGAAAATTGAGATAAAAACAAACAGAAATCTACATTTCTTTCATCCCTTACTTTAAATATGCACGACACAAATTCAAAAACAGAGACTAGAGACCCTTACCGTGCGAAATACCCAGGCTTCCTGTCTCTCTTCTCCATCAGGAACGGGGTTCTAAACGTTCCTGCAGCCAGACGCGTCCATGCAAGCGTCCACGCTTAGACACCCACGGCAGCGTGTCCGATCCGGATCCACCCTCTCAGGCAGCGCCTTCACGCTTCATCCTCGTCCTGTGGAGCAAAAAAAAAAAACAAGAAAAGGGGCTTCAGCAGGACGCGACGGGGCATCTCCTCCTCACAACGCCGGACATTAAAAAAGGCCGATAAGTGATCAGTGAAGCCTCACAAGCCTGCGTGGAGGGCGATGAGTGGAGGCGTCCAATAATAATAAGCGAGCCAGCTGATAATGGCTGACCGGGTAACATCTGCTACTTAACGCCGCCGCAAGGAAAGCAGGTGTTGATTATATAATGCTAATTAGCGGCGCGTTTATTCTTAGCGACGTCCGTCCGTGAATCCGGGCGGCGTAAAGCATTCGGAGCTCCCGCAGCGACAACAACCAAAACCAACAGGAAACGGAGAGGGACGTCGCCCCGGCGAGCTAGCGCTCATTTAGCGGTGTTGTTGTTGTTGTTGTTTATCCCCCTCTGTTGCAGATTGCTTAGGAATTCCTATGAGGATAAATCTACCTCTTATGACGCAGCAAACAAAAAATAAAAAATAAAATCAAGTTGCGCGAACGTGAAAATTACCGAAACAAACACGAGCACAGGGCACGGGGTACGAGCCTTCCAGCGGATTTAACAGCTGATGCTAGCTAGCTAGCTAGCCACGTTGTGTATAATGACAATAGCAAACCTGCCGGAGATTGTAAGAGCTTTTGTTCGGCCAATCCGCTTGCCCCCGTCGTCCGATAGATCGATTTACTGTTGTCCTTCGCGAGCAAATTTATCAATGAAGCATAGCTTTGAAGAACACAAATTCTCATCACATATTAGGTCGCTAAATCTGTTCCCTTACGTGCATCCGAAAGCAGCTCTAATGAAAAGGAAGCGCGCCCCCTGCTGCCAAAGGACTGTTACACAAATGCGCTCACCTCAAACGCTGAATTGTTTTGCCTGAACGCAACGATAGCCCGAGTCTGTGGATTAATGTTAGTTTGGATGCATGTATGAAATAAAAACCTCAAAAACGCGAATCATTACGTTGAGCGATTGAAGTATTGAGATGTTTTCGACCGGGATAAGCTCCCTGGTGGTCTAGTGGTTAGGATTCGGCGCTCTCACCGCCGCGGCCCGGGTTCGATTCCCGGTCAGGGAACACCGTTTTGTGTTCGGATTTATTTTATATTCGTTCAGAACGATCCTTTCTCAAATTTAACTTGGGATCAAAGTCAGACCAAAAACCATCTTGACATAGTTTGTATTTTTATAATCAAGATCCACCCAGCAGTTTTTCTGTAACCCTGCTAACAAAGAGACAAACAGACCGGCATACAGACTCTCTTATAGGCAGAGGAATTTAATGCGGCTGATTTATTTTAGTTTAACGATTCCCTGGCCTGACAACAGATGGGCTCTCAAATTGTATTACTTTTCACCGACACAGTTTCATTTAAACAATGTTTTATCAGGTCTGAACAAAAGAAATAACCGCATTTGTAACCTAAATGTGAAAAGCAGAATACAGTTTATGAGAGTTATCTCTTTATCAACTCAGGAGCAATACACCAAGTCGACCAACAGGAGGCGACAGTACACGACAAATAATACAAGAGACGCACAGTAATGAAATGCATTGGAGGTTAAAACAGTGCCCTGAAACTTATATCAGTTTTTTTTAATACAGTAACATTCAAAGCAGTTTGTTGGAGGTGAACAGGTATATTTTGAATGGCAACATTTTACACTGGGGGAAATAAATGGGGGGGGGGGGCAGCCAGGAGACTAGAGTGTGTTTGAATTCTTCAGATTGCACAGGAAGTCAAAAAACAGCGCAAAGAGCCACAGATGGTGTGTCTTTGTGGAACTTGGGCCCAGCAGAGCCTTTGTGACGTTTCACCGCCGGCCCTCTGATTGGACAAGGCAGGAGTTAACCAGTTCCTGGCTGGTTACGTATCTTTGCAGTTATTTTGACAGGCGCTATCATTGTGAGAGACGAGATAAGTTGTCTTAGGGATCGCCATGGCGCCGGTGTGTCCCTCCTCCATCCTATTTAACCCCAGTCCACCACCCCCCCCACCCCCTTCCTCTCCCTACCTTCTTTGGAGCAAAGGATTGTGGGATGGGCTATTTGGTTGAGAGTCGGGTTTGTGTTGGCAAGGCCCTTCGGCCTCTGGGTTACATCGCCCCCCCCCCCCCCCCCCCCCATCAAGACAACGAGAACCTTCATGCGATTAGGGTACCGCTCACAATCATTTCACCATCCACCTTATGTTAAAGGCTCTTTTCCCCTGATGCACTCTTCACTTCTCCTCTTCAAGGTTTAAACTGCGCGTTAAACCAGATGTTCTGAATGCATTTCTGTCAGCGCATGCTTTGAAATCAAACATGACAGAAAAGGAAATCCCATTACAGGAGACGGAGTATCGGCTCTCTTCACAGGTTTTTTTTTTTTTATCACCTAAAGAGCTGAGGATGGT